>NC_092719.1:199833460-200071438 GCF_047496885.1 Scyliorhinus torazame | reverse complement strand
CTCCTCCCCTCCCCCCAACCCTCTCCTCCCCTCCCCCCAACCCTCTCCTCCTCTCCCCCCCAACCCTCTCCCCCCCAACCCTCACCTCCCCTCCCCCAACCCTCTCCTCCCCTCCCAACCCTCTCCTCCCCTCCCAACCCTCTCCTCCCTCCCAACCCTCTCCCCCCTCCCAACCCTCTCCTCCCCTCCCCTCCCCCCCCAACCCTCTCCTCCCCTCCCCCCCAACCCTCTCCTCCCCTGCCCCCCCAACCCTCTCCTCCCCTGCCCCCCCAACCCTCTCCTCCCCTCCCCCCCAACCCTCTCCTCCCCTCCCCCCCAACCCTCTCCTCCCCTCCCCCCAACCCTCTCCTCCCCTCCCCCCAACCCTCTCCTCCCCTCCGCGCCCCAACCCTCTCCTCCCCTCCCCCCCCCAACCCTCTCCTCCCCTCCCCCCCCCAACCCTCTCCTCCCCTCCCCCCCCAACCCTCTCCTCCCCTCCCCCCAACCCTCTCCTCCCCTCCCCCCCCAACCCTCTCCTCCCCTCCCCCCCCACCCTCTCCTCCCCCCCCCAACCCTCTCCTCCCCTCCCCCCCCAACCCTCTCCTCCCCTCTACCCCCCCACCAACCCTCTCCTCCGCTCTACCCCCCCCAACCCTCTCCTCCCCTCTACCCCCCCAACCCCCTCCTCCCCTCTACCCCCCCAACCCTCTGCTCCCCTCTACCCCCCCCACAACCCCCTCCTCCCCCCCCAACCCCCTCCTCCCTCTACCACCCTCACAACCCCCTCCTCCCCTCTACCCCCCCCAACCCCCTCCTCCCCTCTACCCCCCAACCCTCTCCTCCCCTCTACCCCCCAACCCTCTCCTCCCCTCTACCCCCCCAACCCTCTCCTCCCCTCTACCCCCCCCAACCCTCTCCCCCCCCAACCCTCTCCTCCCCTCTACCCCCCCCAACCCTCTCCTCCCCTCTACCCCCCCCCAACCCTCTCCTCCCCTCTACCCCCCCCACCCTCTCCTCCCCCCAACCCTCTCCTCCCCTCTATCTCCCCCCCAACCCTCTCCTCCCCTCTACCCCCCCCAACCCCTCCTCCCCTCTATCCCCCCCAACTCGCTCCTCTCCTCTACTCCCCCAACCCTCTCCTCCCCTCTACCCCCCAACCCTCTCCTCCCCTCTACCCCCCCCAACCCTCTCCTCCCCTCTACCCCCCCCAACCCTCTCCTCCCCTCTACCCCCCCAACCCTCTCCTCCCCTCTACCCCCCCAACCCCCTCCCCCCTCTACCCCCCCAACCCTCTCCTCCCTCTGCACCCCCACAACCCCCTCCTCCCCCCCCAACCCCCTCCTCCCCTCTACCCCCCCGCAACCCCCTCCTCCCCCCCAACCCCCTCCTCCCCTCTACCCCCCCCACAACCCCCTCCTCCCCTCTACCCCCCCAACCCCCTCCTCCCCTCTACCCCCCCAACCCCCTCCTCCCCTCTACCCCCCCAACCCCCTCCTCCGCTCTACCCCCCCACCCTCTCCTCCCCTCTACCCCCCTACCCCCCCACCCTCTCCGCCCTACCCCCCCCACCCTCTCCTCCCCTCTACCCCCCCTACCCCCCCACCCTCTCCGCCCCTCTACCCCCCCCCCCACCCTCTCCTCCCCTCTACCCCCCCCAACCCTCTCCCCCCTCTACCCCCCCAACCCTCTCCTCCCCTCTACCCCCCCAACCCTCTCCTCCCCTCTACCCCCCCAACCCTCTCCTCCCCTCTACCCCCCCCCAACCCTCTCCCCCCCCCACCCTCTCCTCCCCTCTACCCCCCCCAACCCTCTCCTCCCCTCTACCCCCCCCAACCCTCTCCTCCCCTCTACCCCCCCCCAACCCTCTCCTCCCCTCTACCCCCCCCCACCCTCTCCTCCCCCCAACCCTCTCCTCCCCTCTATCTCCCCCCCAACCCTCTCCTCCCCTCTACCCCCCCAACCCACTCCTCCCCTCTATCCCCCCCAACTCTCTCCTCTCCTCTACTCCCCCAACCCTCTCCTCCCCTCTACCCCCCCAACCCTCTCCTCCCCTCTACCCCCCCACCCTCTCCTCCCCTCTACCCCCCCCCAACCCTCTCCTCCCCTCTACCCCCCCAACCCCCTCCCCCCTCTACCCCCCCCAACCCCCTCCCCCCTCTACCCCACCCCAACCCTCTCCTCCCCTCTACCCCCCCACAACCCCCTCCTCCCCCCCAACCCCCTCCTCCCCTCTACCCCCCTCTACCCCCCCACAACCCCCTCCTCCCCCCCCCAACCCCCTCCTCCCTCTACCCCCCCACAACCCCCTCCTCCCCTCTACCCCCCCCAACCCCCTCCTCCCCTCTACCCCCCCAACCCCCTCCTCCCCTCTACCCCCCCAACCCCCTCCTCCGCTCTACCCCCCCCACCCTCTCCTCCCCTCTACCCCCCCTACCCCCCCCACCCTCTCCGCCCTACCCCCCCCACCCTCTCCTCCCCTCTACCCCCCCTACCCCCCCCACCCTCTCCGCCCCTCTACCCCCCCCACCCTCTCCTCCCCTCTACCCCCCCCAACCCTCTCCTCCCCTCTACCCCCCCAACCCTCTCCTCCCTCTACCCTCCCAACCCTCTCCTCCCCTCTACCCTCCCCTCCCCTCTACCCTCCCCCAACCCTCTCCTCCCCTCTACCCTCCCCAACCCTCTCCTCCCCTCTACCCCCCCCAACCCTGTACCCCCCCAACCCTCTCCTCCCCTCTACCCCCGCCAACCCTCTCCTCCCCTCTACCCCCCCCACCCTCTCCTCCCCTCTACCCCCCCCACCCTCTCCTCCCCTCTTCCCTCCCCCAACCCTCTCCTCCCTCTACCCCCCAACCATCTCCTCCCCCCCCCAACCCTCTCCTCCCCCCCCCCAACCCCTCCTCCCCCCCCCAACCCTCTCCTCCCCCCCCCAACCCTCTCCTCCCCTCCCCAACCCTCTCCTCCCCTCTACCCCCCCAACCCTCTCCTCCCCTCTACCCCCCCCAACCCTCTCCTCCCCTCTACCCCCCCAACCCTCTCCTCCCCTCTACCCCCCCCACCCTCTCCTCCCCTCTACCCCCCCCACCCTCTCCTCCCCTCTACCCCCCCAACCCTCTCCTCCCCTCTACCCCCCCCAACCCTCTCCTCCCCTCTACCCCCCCAACCCTCTCCTCCCCTCTACCCCCCCCAACCCTCTCCTCCCCTCTACCCCCCTCCAACCCTCTGCTCCCCTCTACCCCCCTCCAACCCTCTCCTCCCCTCTACCCCCCTCCAACCCTCTCCTCCCCTCTACCCCCCCCAACCCTCTCCTCCCCTCTACCCCCCCAACCCCCTCCTCCCCTCTACCCCCCCAACCCTCTGCTCCCCTCTACCCCCCCCACAACCCCCTCCTCCCCCCCAACCCCCTCCTCCCCTCTACCCCCCCTCTACCCCCCCCCACACCCCCTCCTCCCCCCCCCAACCCCCTCCTCCCCTCTACCCCCCCCCAACCCTCTCCTCCCCTCTACCCCCCCACAACCCCCTCCTCCCCCCAACCCCCTCCTCCCCTCTACCCCCCTCTACCCCCCCACAACCCCCTCCTCCCACCCCAACCCCCTCCTCCCCTCTCCTCCCCTCTAACCCCCCCCAACCCTCTCCTCCCCTCTACCCCCCCCCACCCTCTCCTCCCCTCTACCCCCCCCACCCTCTGCTCCCCTCTACCCCCCCAACCCTCTCCTCCCCTCTACCCCCCCCAACCCTCTCCTCCCCTCTAGCCCCCAACCCTCTCCTCCCCTCTACCCCCCCCAACCCTCTCCTCCCCTCTACCCCCCTCCAACCCTCTGCTCCCCTCTACCCCCCTCCAACCCTCTCCTCCCCTCTACCCCCCTCCAACCCTCTCCTCCCCTCTACCCCCCCCAACCCTCTCCTCCCCTCTACCCCCCCAACCCCCTCCTCCCCTCTACCCCCCCCCAACCCTCTGCTCCCCTCTACCCCCCCCACAACCCCCTCCTCCCCCCCCAACCCCCTCCTCCCCTCTACCCCCCCCTCTACCCCCCCCCCCACAACCCCCTCCTCCCCTCTACCACCCTCACAACCCCCTCCTCCCCTCTACCCCCCCCAACCCCCTCCTCCCCTCTACCCCCCCAACCCTCACCTCCCCTCTACCCCCCCCAACCCTCTCCTCCCCTCTACCCCCCCCCAACCCTCTCCCCCCCCCCAACCCTCTCCTCCCCTCTACCCCCCCAACCCTCTCCTCCCCTCTACCCCCCCCAACCCTCTCCTCCCCTCTACCCCCCCAACCCTCTCCTCCCCTCTACCCCCCCCCCAACCCTCTCCTCCCCTCTACCCCCCCCCACCCTCTCCTCCCCCAACCCTCTCCTCCCCTCTATCTCCCCCCCAACCCTCTCCTCCCCTCTACCCCCCCCAACCCACTCCTCCCCTCTATCCCCCCCCAACTCTCTCCTCTCCTCTACTCCCCCAACCCTCTCCTCCCCTCTACCCCCCCACCCTCTCCTCCCCTCTACCCCCCCCAACCCTCTCCTCCCCTCTACCCCCCCAACCCTCTCCTCCCCTCTACCCCCCCCAACCCTCTCCTCCCCTCTACCCCCCCAACCCCCCCCCAACCCTCTCCTCCCCTCTACCCCCCCACAACCCCCTCCTCCCCCCCCAACCCCCTCCTCCCCTCTACCCCCCTCTACCCCCCCACAACCCCCTCCTCCCCCCCCAACCCCCTCCTCCCCTCTACCCCCCCCACAACCCCCTCCTCCCCTCTACCCCCCCAAACCCCCTCCTCCCCTCTACCCCCCCAACCCCCTCCTCCCCTCTACCCCCCCAACCCCCTCCTCCCCTCTACCCCCCACCCTCTCCTCCCCTCTACCCCCCCACCCTCTCCTCCCCTCTACCCCCCCTACCCCCCCACCCTCTCCGCCCTACCCCCCCCACCCTCTCCTCCCCTCTACCCCCCTACCCCCCCACCCTCTCCGCCCCTCTACCCCCCCCACCCTCTCCTCCCCTCTACCCCCCCCAACCCTCTCCTCCCCTCTACCCCCCCAACCCTCTCCTCCCCTCTACCCTCCCAACCCTCTCCTCCCCTCTACCCTCCCAACCCTCTCCTCCCCTCTACCCTCCCCTCCCCCCTCCCCCAACCCTCTCCTCCCCTCTACCCTCCCCAACCCTCTCCTCCCCTCTACCCCCCCCAACCCTGTACCCCCCCCAACCCTCTCCTCCCCTCTACCCCCGCCAACCCTCTCCTCCCCTCTACCCCCCCAACCCTCTCCTCCCCTCTACCCCCCAACCCTCTCCTCCCCTCTACCCCCCCAACCCTCTCCTCCCCTCTTCCCTCCCCCAACCCTCTCCTCCCCTCTACCCCCCAACCCTCTCCTCCCCCCCAACCCTCTCCTCCCCCCCCAACCCTCTCCTCCCCCCCCCAACCCTCTCCTCCCCCCCCCAACCCTCTCCTCCCCTCCCCAACCCTCTCCTCCCCTCCCCAACCCTCTCCTCCCCTCTACCCCCCCCAACCCTCTCCTCCCCTCTACCCCCCCCAACCCTCTCCTCCCTCTACCCCCCCCAACCCTCTCCTCCCCTCTACCCCCCCCCACCCTCTCCTCCCCTCTACCCCCCCCACCCTCTGCTCCCCTCTACCCCCCCAACCCTCTCCTCCCCTCTACCCCCCCCCAACCCTCTCCTCCCCTCTACCCCCCCAACCCTCTCCTCCCCTCTACCCCCCCCAACCCTCTCCTCCCCTCTACCCCCCTCCAACCCCTCTGCTCCCCTCTACCCCCCTCCAACCCTCTCCTCCCCTCTACCCCCCTCCAACCCTCTGCTCCCCTCTACCCCCCTCCAACCCTCTCCTCCCCTCTACCCCCCTCCAACCCTCTCCTCCCCTCTACCCCCCTCCAACCCTCTCCTCCCCTCTACCCCCCCAACCCTCTCCTCCCCAACCCCCCAACCCTCTCCTCCCTCCCGTCCTAACCCCCCCACCCTCTCCTCCCCTCTACCCCCCCCAACCCTCTCCTCCCCTCTACCCCCCCAACCCTCTCCTCCCCTCTACCCCCCCCAACCCTCTCCTCCCCTCTAACCCCCCCCAACCCTCTCCTCCCCCCCCACCCTCTCCTGGCCTCTCCCCCCCCCCCACCCTCTCCTCCCCTCTACCCCCCCCACCCTCTCCTCCCCTCTACCCCCCCCAACCCTCTCCTCCCCTCTACCCCCCCAACCCTCTCCTCCCCTCTACCCTCCCAACCCTCTCCTCCCCTCTACCCTCCCCTCCCCTCTACCCCCCCCAACCCACTCCTCCCCTCTATCCCCCCCCAACTCTCTCCTCTCCTCTACTCCCCCAACCCTCTCCTCCCCTCTACCCCCCCAACCCTCTCCTCCCCTCTACCCCCCCACCCTCTCCTCCCCCCTACCCCCCCCAACCCTCTCCTCCCCTCTACCCCCCAACCCTCTCCTCCCCTCTACCCCCCCAACCCCCTCCCCCCTCTACCCCCCCCAACCCTCTACCCCCCCCCCCACAACCCCCTCCTCCCCCCCCAACCCCCTCCTCCCCTCTACCCCCCTCTACCCCCCACAACCCCTCCTCCCCCCCCTACCCCCTCCTCCCCTCTACCCCCCCCACAACCCCCTCCTCCCCTCTACCCCCCCCAACCCCCTCCTCCCCTCTACCCCCCCACCCTCTCCTCCCCTCTACCCCCCCACCCTCTCCTCCCCTCTACCCCCCCACCCTCTCCTCCCCTCTACCCCCCACCCTCTCCGCCCTACCCCCCCCACCCTCTCCTCCCCTCTACTCCCCCTACCCCCCCACCCTCTCCGCCCCTCTACCCCCCCACCCTCTCCTCCCCTCTACCCCCCCCAACCCTCTCCTCCCCTCTACCCCCCCAACCCTCTCCTCCCCTCTACCCTCCCAACCCTCTCCTCCCATCTACCCTCCCCTCCCCTCTACCCTCCCCCAACCCTCTCCTCCCCTCTACCCTCCCCAACCCTCTCCTCCCCTCTACCCCCCCAACCCTGTACCCCCCCAACCCTCTCCTCCCCTCTACCCCCGCCAACCCACTCCTCCCCTCTACCCCCCCAACCCTCTCCTCCCCTCTACCCCCCCAACCCTCTCCTCCCCTCTTCCCTCCCCCAACCCTCTCCTCCCCTCTACCCCCCAACCCTCTCCTCCCCCCCAACCCTCTCCTCCCCCCCCAACCCTCTCCTCCCCCCCCCCAACCCTCTCCTCCCCCCCCCAACCCTCTCCTCCCCTCCCCAACCCTCTCCTCCCCTCCCGTCCTACCCCCCCACCCTCTCCTCCCCTCTACCCCCCCCAACCCTCTCCTCCCCTCTACCCCCCCAACCCTCTCCTCCCTCTACCCCCCCCAACCCTCTCCTCCCCTCTACCCCCCCCAACCCTCTCCTCCCCTCTACCCCCCTCCAACCCTCTCCTCCCCTCTACCCCCCCAACCCTCTCCTCCCCAACCCCCCAACCCTCTCCTCCCCTCCCGTCCTACCCCCCCACCCTCTCCTCCCCTCTACCCCCCCCAACCCTCTCCTCCCCTCTACCCCCCCAACCCTCTCCTCCCCTCTACCCCCCCCAACCCTCTCCTCCCCTCTAACCCCCCCCAACCCTCTCCTCCCCCCCCACCCTCTCCTGGCCTCTCCCCCCCCCCACCCTCTGCTCCCCTCTACCCCCCCCACCCTCTCCTCCCCTCTACCCCCCCCAACCCTCTCCTCCCCTC
Source organism: Scyliorhinus torazame (assembly GCF_047496885.1). Classification (NCBI taxonomy): domain Eukaryota; kingdom Metazoa; phylum Chordata; class Chondrichthyes; order Carcharhiniformes; family Scyliorhinidae; genus Scyliorhinus; species Scyliorhinus torazame. The sequence continues at coordinate 200,063,771 of NC_092719.1, read as the reverse complement.
TACCCCCCCAACCCTCTCCTCCCCTCTACCCTCCCAACCCTCTCCTCCCCTCTACCCTCCCCTCCCCTCTACCCCCCCCCAACCCACTCCTCCCCTCTATCCCCCCCCAACTCTCTCCTCTCCTCTACTCCCCCAACCCTCTCCTCCCCTCTACCCCCCAACCCTCTCCTCCCCTCTACCCCCCCACCCTCTCCTCCCCTCTACCCCCCCCAACCCTCTCCTCCCCTCTACCCCCCCAACCCTCTCCTCCCCTCTACACCCCCAACCCCCTCCCCCCTCTACCCCCCCCCCAACCCTCTCCTCCCCTCTACCCCCCCACAACCCCCTCCTCCCCCCCCAACCCCCTCCTCCCCTCTACCCCCCTCTACCCCCCCACAACCCCCTCCTCCCCCCCCTACCCCCTCCTCCCCTCTACCCCCCCCACAACCCCCTCCTCCCCTCTACCCCCCCCCCAACCCCCTCCTCCCCTCTACCCCCCCCACCCTCTCCTCCCCTCTACCCCCCCACCCTCTCCTCCCCTCTACCCCCCCTACCCCCCACCCTCTCCGCCCTACCCCCCCCACCCTCTCCTCCCCTCTACTCCCCCTACCCCCCCACCCTCTCCGCCCCTCTACCCCCCCACCCTCTCCTCCCCTCTACCCCCCCCAACCCTCTCCTCCCCTCTACCCCCCCAACCCTCTCCTCCCCTCTACCCTCCCAACCCTCTCCTCCCCTCTACCCTCCCCTCCCCTCTACCCTCCCCCAACCCTCTCCTCCCCTCTACCCTCCCCAACCCTCTCCTCCCCTCTACCCCCCCAACCCTGTACCCCCCCAACCCTCTCCTCCCCTCTACCCCCGCCAACCCTCTCCTCCCCTCTACCCCCCCAACCCTCTCCTCCCCTCTACCCCCCCAACCCTCTCCTCCCCTCTTCCCTCCCCCAACCCTCTCCTCCCCTCTACCCCCCAACCCTCTCCTCCCCCCCAACCCTCTCCTCCCCCCCCAACCCTCTCCTCCCCCCCCCCAACCCTCTCCTCCCCCCCCCCAACCCTCTCCTCCCCCCCCCCCAACCCTCTCCTCCCCCCCCCCAACCCTCCTCCCCCCCCAACCCTCTCCTCCCCTCCCCAACCCTCTCCTCCCCTCCCGTCCTACCCCCCCACCCTCTCCTCCCCTCTACCCCCCCCAACCCTCTCCTCCCCTCTACCCCCCCAACCCTCTCCTCCCCTCTACCCCCCCCAACCCTCTCCTCCCCTCTACCCCCCCCACCCTCTCCTCCCCTCTACCCCCCCCCCAACCCTCTCCTCCCCCCCCACCCTCTCCTGGCCTCTCCCCCCCCCACCCTCTCCTCCCCTCTACCCCCCCCACCCTCTCCTCCCCTCTACCCCCCCCAACCCTCACCTCCCCTCTACCCCCCCAACCCTCTCCTCCCCTCTACCCTCCCAACCCTCTCCTCCCCTCTACCCTCTCCTCCCCTCTACCCCCCCCAACCCACTCCTCCCCTCTAACCCCCCCCAACTCTCTCCTCTCCTCTACTCCCCCAACCCTCTCCTCCCCTCTAACCCCCCCAAACCCTCACCTCCCCTCTACCCCCCCACCCTCTCCTCCCCTCTACCCCCCCCCAACCCTCTCCTCCCTCTACCCCCCCCAACCCTCCTCCCCTCTACCCCCCCAACCCCCTCCCCCCTCTACCCCCCCAACCCTCTCCTCCCCTCTACCCCCCCACAACCCCCTCCTCCCCCCCCAACCCCCTCCTCCCCACTACCCCCCTCTACCCCCCCACAACCCCCTCCTCCCCCCCCAACCCCCTCCTCCCCTCTACCCCCCCACAACCCCCTCCTCCCCTCTACCCCCCCCAACCCCCTCCTCCCCTCTACCCCCCCAACCCCCTCCTCCGCTCTACCCCCCCACCCTCTCCTCCCCTCTACCCCCCCACCCTCTCCTCCCCTCTACCCCCCCTACCCCCCCACCCTCTCCGCCCTACCCCCCCCACCCTCTCCTCCCCTCTACCCCCCCTACCCCTCCACCCTCTCCGCCCCTCTACCCCCCCCCACCCTCTCCTCCCCTCTACCCCCCCCAACCCTCTCCTCCCCTCTAACCCCCAACCCTCTCCTCCCCTCTACCCTCCCAACCCTCTCCTCCCCTCTACCCTCCCCTCCCCTCGACCCTCCCCCAACCCTCTCCTCCCCTCTACCCTCCCCAACCCTCTCCTCCCCTCTACCCCCCCAACCCTGTACCCCCCCCCAACCCTCTCCTCCCCTCTACCCCCGCCAACCCTCTCCTCCCCTCTACCCCCCCAACCCTCTCCTCCCTCTACCCCCCCAACCCTCTCCTCCCCTCTTCCCTCCCCCAACCCTCTCCTCCCCTCTACCCCCCAACCCTCTCCTCCCCCCCAACCCTCTCCTCCCCCCCCAACCCTCTCCTCCCCCCCCCAACCCTCTCCTCCCCCCCCAACCCTCTCCTCCCCTCCCCAACCCTCTCCTCCCCTCCCCAACCCTCTCCTCCCCTCTACCCCCCCAACCCTCTCCTCCCCTCTACCCCCCCCCAACCCTCTCCTCCCCTCTACCCCCCCAACCCTCTCCTCCCCTCTACCCCCCCCACCCTCTCCTCCCCTCTACCTCCCCCACCCTCTGCTCGCCTCTACCCCCCCAACCCTCTCCTCCCCTCTACCCCCCCAACCCTCTCCTCCCTCTACCCCCCAACCCTCTCCTCCCCTCTACCCCCCCCAACCCTCTCCTCCCCTCTACCCCCCTCCAACCCTCTGCTCCCCTCTACCCCCCTCCAACCCTCTGCTCCCCTCTACCCCCCTCCAACCCTCTCCTCCCCTCTACCCCCCTCCAACCCTCTCCTCCCCTCTACCCCCCCCAACCCTCTCCTCCCCTCCGCGCCCCAACCCTCTCCTCCCCTCCCCGCCCCCAACCCTCTCCTCCCCTCCCCGCCCCCAACCCTCTGCTCCCCTCTACCCCCCCCACAACCCCCTCCTCCCCCCCCAACCCCCTCCTCCCCTCTACCCCCCCTCTAGCCCCCCCACAACCCCCTCCTCCCCCCCCAACCCCCTCCTCCCCTCTACCCCCCCCCACAACCCCCTCCTCCCCTCTACCCCCCCCCAACCCCCTCCTCCCCTCTACCCCCCCAACCCTCTCCTCCCCTCTACCCCCCCAACCCTCTCCTCCCCTCTACCCCCCCCAACCCACTCCTCCCCTCTTCCCTCCCCCAACCCTCTCCTCCCCTCTACCCCCCAACCCTCTCCTCCCCCCCAACCCTCTCCTCCCCCCCCAACCCTCTCCTCCCCCCCCAACCCTCTCCTCCCCCCCAACCCTCTCCTCCCCCCCCCAACCCTCTCCTCCCCCCCCCAACCCTCTCCTCCCCCCCCCAACCCTCTCCTCCCCTCCCCAACCCTCTCCTCCCCTCCCCAACCCTCTCCTCCCCTCTACCCCCCCCAACCCTCTCCTCCCCTCTACCCCCCAAACCTCTCCTCCCCTCTACCCCCCCAACCCTCTCCTCCCCTCTACCCCCCCCACCCTCTCCTCCCCTCTACCCCCCCACCCTCTGCTCCCCTCTACCCCCCAACCCTCTCCTCCCCTCTACCCCCCCAACCCTCTCCTCCCCTCTACCCCCCCCAACCCTCTCCTCCCCTCTACCCCCCCCAAACCCTCTCCTCCCCTCTACCCCCCCAACCCTCTCCTCCCCTCTACCCCCCCAACCCTCTCCTCCCCCCCCCCAACCCTCTCCTCCCCTCTACCCCCCTCCAACCCTCTCCTGCCTCTCCCCCCCCCACCCTCTCCTCCCCTCTACCCCCCCCACCCTCTCCTCCCCTCTACCCCCCCACCCTCTCCTCCCCTCTACCCCCCCACCCTCTCCTCCCCTCTACCCACCTACCCCCCCACCCTCTCCTCCCCTCTACCCCCCCCCCAACCTCTCCTCCCTCTACCCCCCCACCCTCTCCTCCCCTCTACCCCCCCACCCTCTCCTCCCCTCTACCCCCCCCCACCCTCTCCTCCCCTCTACCCCCCCACCCTCTCCTCCCCTCTACCCCCCCAACCCCCTCCTCCCCTCTACCCCCCACCCTCTCCTCCCCTCTACCCCCCCAACCCCCTCCTCCCCTCTACACCCCCACCCTCTCCGCCCCTCTACCCCCCCCCACCCTCTCCTCCCCTCTCCCCCCCCCAACCCTCTCCCCCCCCAACCCTCTCCTCCCCCCCAACCCTCCCCTCCCCCCCCCAACCCTCTCCTCCCCTCCCCCCCCAACCCCCTCCTCCCCTCTACCCCCCCACCCTCTCCTCCCCTCTACCCCCCCAACCCCCTCCTCCCCTCTACCCCCCCAACCCCCTCCTCCCCTCTACCCCCCCAACCCCCTCCTCCGCTCTACCCCCCCCACCCTCTCCTCCCCTCTACCCCCCCCACACCCTCTCCGCCCCTCTACCCCCCCCCACCCTCTCCTCCCCTCTCCCCCCCCCAACCCTCTCCTCCCCCCCAACCCTCCCCTCCCCCCCCAACCCTCTCCTCCCCTCCCCCCCAACCCTCTCCTCCCCTCCCCCCCAACCCTCTCCTCCCCTCCCCCCCCACCCTCTCCTCCCCCCCACCCTCTCCTCCCTCCCCCCCCACCCTCTCCTCCCCTCCCCCCCAACCTCTCCTCCCCTCCCCCCCAACCTCTCCTCCCCTCTACCCCCCACCAACCCTCTCCTCCCCTCTACCCCCCCACCAACCCTCTCCTCCCCTCTACCCCCCCACCAACCCTCTCCTCCCCTCTACCCCCCCCAACCCTCTCCTCCCCTCTACCCCCCCCACAACCCCCTCCTCCCCCCCCAACCCCCTCCTCCCCTCTACCCCCCCTCTAGCCCCCCACAACCCCCTCCTCCCCCCCCAACCCCCTCCTCCCCTCTACCCCCCCCCACAACCCCCTCCTCCCCTCTACCCCCCCCCCCCAACCCCCTCCTCCCCTCTACCCCCCCAACCCCCTCCTCCCCTCTACCCCCCAACCCTCTCCTCCCCTCTACCCCCCCAACCCTCTCCTCCCCTCTACCCCCCCCCAACCCACTCCTCCCCTCTACCCCCCCCAACCCTCTCCTCCCCTCTACCCCCCCACCCTCTCCTCCCCCCCAACCCCCTCCTCCCCTCTACCCCCCCACCCTCTCCTCCCCTCTACCCCCCCAACCCTCTCCTCCCCTCTACCCTCCCAACCCTCTCCTCCCCTCTAACCCTCCCCTCCCCTCTCCTCCCCCCAACCCTCTCCTCCTCCCCCCCAACCCTCTCCTCCCTCCCCACCCTCTCCTGGCCTCTCCCCCCCCCACCCTCTCCTCCCCTCTACCCCCCCCCACCCTCTCCTCCCCTCTACCCCCCCCCACCCTCTCCTCCCCTCTACCCCCCCCACCCTCTCCTCCCCTCTACCCCCCCCACCCTCTCCTCCCCTCTACCCCCCCCACCCTCTCCTCCCCTCTACCCCCCCCACCCTCTCCTCCCCTCTACCCCCCCCACCCTCTCCTCCCCTCTACCCCCCCTACCCCCCCACCCTCTCCTCCCCTCTACCCCCCCCAACCTCTCCTCCCCTCTACCCCCCCACCCTCTCCTCCCCTCTACCCCCCCACCCTCTCCTCCCCTCTACCCCCCCACCCTCTCCTCCCCTCTACCCCCCCCACCCTCTCCTCCCCTCTACCCCCCCACCCTCTCCTCCCCTCTACCCCCCCAACCCCCTCCTCCCCTCTACCCCCCCACCCTCTCCTCCCCTCTACCCCCCCAACCCCCTCCTCCCCTCTACCCCCCCAACCCCCTCCTCCCCTCTACCCCCCCCAACCCTCTCCCCCCCCAACCCTCTCCTCCCCCCCAACCCTCCCCTCCCCCCCCCAACCCTCCCCTCCCCCCCCCAACCCTCTCCTCCCCTCCCCCCCCAACCCTCTCCTCCCCTCCCCCCCCAACCCTCTCCTCCCTCCCCCCCCAACCCTCTCCTCCCCTCCCCCCCCAACCCTCTCCTCCCCTCCGCGCCCCCAACCCTCTCCTCCCCTCCCCGCCCCCAACCCTCTCCTCCCCTCCCCGCCCCCAACCCTCTCCTCCCCCCCCCCCCAACCCACCCTCTCCTCCCCCCCCCCCCCAACCCACCCTCTCCTCCCCCCCCCCAACCCACCCTCTCCTCCCCCCCCCCCAACCACCCTCTCCTCCCCCCCCCAACCCACCCTCTCCTCCCCCCCCCCCCAACCCTCTCCTCCCCCCCCCAACCCTCTCCTCCCCCCCCCCAACCCTCTCCTCCCCCCCCCCCAACCCTCTCCTCCCCCCCCCCCCAACCCTCTCCTCCCCCCCCCCCCAACCCTCTCCTCCCCCCCCCCCCAACCCTCTCCTCTCCCCCCCCCCCAACCCTCTCCTCTCCCCCCCCCCCAACCCTCTCCTCTCCCCCCCCCCCAACCCTCTCCTCCCCCCCCCCCCAACCCTCTCCTCCCCCCCCCCCAACCCTCTCCTCCCCCCCCCCCCAACCCTCTCCTCCCCCCCCCCCAACCCTCTCCTCCCCCCCCCAACCCTCTCCTCCCCCCCCCCCAACCCTCTCCTCCCCCCCCCCCCCAACCCTCTCCTCCCCCCCCCCCCCAACCCTCTCCTCTCCCCCCCCCCAACCCTCTCCTCTCCCCCCCCCCCCAACCCTCTCCTCTCCCCCCCCCCAACCCTCTCCTCTCCCCCCCCCAACCCTCTCCTCTCCCCCCCCCCCCAACCCTCTCCTCTCCCCCCCCCCCAACCCTCTCCTCTACCCCCCCCCCCAACCCTCTCCTCCCCTCTACCCCCCCCCCCAACCCTCTCCTCCCCTCTACCCCCCCACCCAACCCTCTCCTCCCCTCTACCCCCCCCCCAACCCTCTCCTCCCATTCCACACTCTTCTCCCCCATCCACCCCCAGCCCAAATTGAAGCCGTGTTGCTTTGGGATTGAGCATTCTGCAGTCGCTTCTTTCGAGGGCTTTCCCCACAACAGGTTAGCATCTGCACTTCAGCAATCGCCATTTAACTTTTGAACTCCGCTCCCGTGACAGGTCGAATAATTGAAAGAAAGAAAAAAAGACTAACCTTCAATCCAGGCCAATATTCTCAAAGTGGGCAATCGGACACTTCAAAAAGCGGGTTTGGGGCGGCAGACAGCGGGGTTGCAGACGGGGTTGTCTGGCTCCGCGCCGAGTACACAACAAGTGTTTCAGTCACAGTTTTGCAGCGTGGAAATGTTCCCGGTAACTTCCAGCTGTCTCACCCCGCGCACACATTGGGCAAAGGGGGGGGGGGGGGGGGGGTTCAATTATTAAACCGCTCTGGCGCAGCGGCGATTCTCTGCTCAGCCAAGCACACCGACAAGGTGCGGGGTTTGGCTGCCGGCCGCCCTCCTCCTCCTCCTCCTCCTCCTCCTCCACTGCAGCCCAACCACCGGATCCCAGAGAAAAAAAAACTATCCAGCAGGATTTCCCATTGGGATTTGGTGTGGGTGGACGGGGAGGGTGCAGAGATAAAAGGAAGGGAGAGAGAGAACGGAAAAGGTATTAGTGACGGCTTCCGCAGTCAAATAGCTCACTGATATTCATGCGGAAAGGCCCCATTCCAATTTTGTTCCCGCGTGGTGCACCAAGGCAGCCTTTCCTCGGTTTCCAGGGCTAGCCATTTCTGTTACAGGTTGCTCCGTCTGGCCCCAAGGGCTTAGAACTTGAGCACAGTAAGGAGCCTCACAACACCAGGTTAAAGTCCAACAGGTTTGTTTCAAACACTAGCTTTCGGAGCGCAGCTCCTTCCTCAGGTGAATGTCCACATCATTAGAACTTGAGGGAAGGGCTCAGTTGGTTGGATCGCTGGTTTGTGGTGGAGAGGGAGGCCATGAAGGTTCTGCCTTCTCAGCCTTGCTCCTGGCCTGAGGTGTGGTTCAGGCTTCTCAGCCACCGCCTCCCCGGAGGTGGGACGCGTGAGGGACTGCCCAAGAAGACTATCTTGATCAGTCTCCCATGTCGAACTTTGTCGAAAGCCCTACTGAAGTCTACATATTCTACATTAACTGCATGTAATGTACATACCTGCTCAACTCCTCAAAATATTCAATCAAAATTGTTAGACACGAGGCGCCGTTGTGCCACCATGTTGCACTGGGAGCATCGTGGGAGAGGCCCAAATTGGGTGGGTGGGGGTGGGGGGGGTGAGACCCTCAAGTTCTTTGAGATCGGGACACGCTTTCAAAACGACACCCCGATTTCTGAGGAGCCAGTCTTACTGGTGAGTTCAGTGCCCCACTGCTGAAAAAATTTCAAAGTGTGGGCTAGCCCATTGAGAAACTCCCCAAACCACAAACAAGTGGGTGAAACCAGGTCTGCATCTCACCCAAAAATCCGGCAGGAAACACCCCGCCAAACATGTCTAAAATGACTATTTTGGGGGGAATTGCACCCATGATCTCTCCTTGACAAAGCTATTCTGACTATTGAAGAATAATAAAACTGACAGATCAACCTGAGTACCAGAAACAGCAAAGGCATACCTTCCTCCTCACTAACATCTGGAGACTTGTACAAAGTTTAACATAGTCAGGGAAGTATGTCTCCCAGGGTATTTATTTACTGTAACCTATTTTGATACATGTTTGTAATAAAATACATTTTTTTAAAAAGAGTTTAACATAGCCACAGGGTGAGATTTTCTCTGATGTCAGAAAAGACCAATGTTGGGCCGAAATAGTGGCGTTCAGCCCACCGCCGGCAATGGAGGCTTTTTTCACCAAGTTGCGCGGCACTTAGAGAAAAATTGTTGGAAGCACGGGTTCCACAACGTATCGCTGGCAGGACGGTCTCTGAATCACCCGCCCTGGCATCAAATCAGACACTTGATAACCTGGTGACATTTTTAATAGACGTCTCATAGAATTGACAGTGCAGAAGGAGGCCATTCGGCCCATTGAGTCTACGGTGGCCCCTGAAAGAGCACCCTACCTAAGCTCACATCTCCACCCTATCCCCGCAACCCAACAACCCCACCCACCTAACTTTTGGACACTATGGGGCACTTTAGTGTGACTAATCCACCTAACCTGCACATCCTTGGACTGTGGGAGGATACCGGAGCACCCAGAGGAAACCCACGCAGACACGGGGAGAAAGTGCAAACGCCACACAGACAGTCACCCGAGGCCGGAATTGAACCTGGGGCCCTGGCGCTGTGAGGCAGTAGTGCTAACCACTATGCCACCATACTGCCCTGGCCCACCATGCATACCTAAATATGAGGTGCCAATTTGGTGAAGCTACAAAACGGGACTACTTACATGCACTCTCTGTAAATTAAAGACATTTTAACTCTATTTTTTTGATAAATTTAGAGTGCCCAATTCTTTCTTTCTCCCAATTAAGGGGAAATTTAGTGTGGCCAATTCACCTACCCCACACATCTTTGGGTTGTGGGGATGAGACCCACGCAGACATTTTCAAATCTAATTGAACTTTTGTGGGTAAATAATCCATCTTTCATATATTTTTTTAGTGTTTTTTAAATAAATTTAGAGTACCCAGTTCATTTTTTCCAATTAAGAGGCAATTTAACGTGGCCAATACATCTATCCTGCACATCTTTGGGTTGTTGGGGTGAAACCCACACAAACACGGGGAGAATGTGCAAACTCCACAAGGACAGTGACCCAGAGTCGGGATCGAACCTGGGACTTCGGCGCCGTGAGGCAGCAATGCTAACCACTGCGCAGCCGTGCTGCCCCCATCTTTCATATGTAACAATAAGTGGCAAATCCTGGTTCAAAATTACAGAAAACTTACATTGTGCCAAAATTTACCTCAAAGTATCCGACGATAATTTATTTTGTCCCTCGTCCTTGTTCAGCAGTTCGCGTCCAATAACTTTCACTTTTCTCTGTCTTTCTATTTACTTTGGTCGTGAAAGTGGCTACAGCTCCACCAACTGCCTATGAGCATGTTGAAATTTTTAAGGAAGACCTGTGTTTTTAAAGAAATACAAGTGAAGTCACAGATCAAAAGATGGCTGATGCTGTAAAGTGATCACTTTCGGGAAAATTCTTGTGTGGATCAGACTGTCAGACTTGTCCTGAGAACATGGAATTTGAAGAGACGTCACAGCCCACGTCAAACAGAGACCTCGTGAAAGGAAGGAATGGAAAATGCAAAAGGTTGGGCTTTAATCTCCTGTGTTTGTGGAGACAATGGACTGTTTCCTACATCTCATCACAAATACAAAAGAAAATCTCCCATTGATTTATACCTCAGAATGTGTCAAAAGAAGTTCTGGGATGAAAGAAAAAAGGCTGTGGATGCAAGATATGCCTATTTCACACCCAGCCCCCTGCCGGCTAAATAGGGAAATTGTGTTAAAGCTGGCTGAAGTCCAGTATTTTGGAACGAGGCAGAGCAGAAGAACAAAGGAGCAGAAAAAGGACCTCTCCCTCTCTCTCTCTCCCTCTCTCTCTCGCTGGAGGCAAGTTTATTAGCAGAGAAGGCAGCAAACAGGAAAAACCAGGACAGACTCTTCAGTTAGCCCCACAAAGACGACCAGGTCATCGCTTCGCCTGGGGACAAGTGTCTCCAACACACCGCAAATCCAACAAGAGCAGCTCCAAAGTTCTAGCGGAATCGTCAAACATTTTTAAAAATGTTTTACGAATTTAATAATAATAATAATCTTTATTGTCACAAGTAGGTTTACATTGCAATTAAGTTACTGTGAAAAGCTCCTAGTCGACACATTCCGACGCTTGTTCGTGTACACAGAGGGAGAGTTCAGAATCCAAATTACCTAACAATATGTCTTTCGGGACTAGTGGAAGGAAACCGGAGCACCCGGAGGAAACCCACGCAGACACGGGGAGAACGTGCAGACTCCGCACAGACAGTGACCCAGCAGGGAATCGAACCTGGGATGCTGTGAAGCCACAGTGCTAATCACGGTGCTGCCCCAATTCATTTGGAGTACCCAATTCATTTTTTTCCAATTAAGGGGCAATTTAATGTGGCCATTCCACTTACCCTGCACATTTTTGGGTTGTGGGAATGAGGCCCGGAATCATCAAACCGTGTATTATTTTTCCTCAGCTTTTAATAACTAATAAACTTACTCTTCGTCTGACTCAAGAAAGTCTGGTTAAATTGGCTCTTTATAAATGTAAATACATTTGGATTGTGAAAAGGTATCCAGAGGGAAAGAATTTTAAACAAACCTTTGTTGCAACCAACCGAGAGGGTTGAAAAATAGGGGGAGCCAGCGGGTTCCTCCTCACCCCCGCCTTTGTCTCTTTGAACCAATACCTCTCCCTCTACTTCCTCACTTTGTTCGTTAGATGTACATGTATCTCTCTTAAACCCTTCAGCCGTTTCTAACCTTGTGTTGCCATGCATTTTTGTTCTTGATTTTCTATCTGTTTATTCACCTGTGTGTATCTCTCTTTCCTTGTCTCCATCTTGTTCCAGCCATTTTGCTTCATTTGCCTTTTCACAGCAGGTATGTGCTTTCCTTTCTCTTTTGCTATCTCCTTCTGAACTCAGTGTGTGTACGTGTATCTCTTTTTGTCAGTGTCTGCCTTCCTCCCTTGGTTCTGCAATTTGTGTGTGTCGGTCTTTCAGCCTTTACCTCCTCCTGTTCTTATCTTTGCACACCTCTCTCTCTTGAACTGTCTTTCCGTCTTACTATGCTAATTCGGAATGGCAGTTTATCTTGTCACTGGTACAACTCCTTTCTTTCCCGTTGTAAATGCAACCCTCTATCAACTGCGCCATTGCAAAACATAATTTTCCTGCGAAAGAGAGCCTGTGAAAACATGCTCATGACAAGTTACTTCAACAATCCTGGCCAGTCCACAACCTTTCAGAAAGAAGCAGATTCAATTTAAATAAATTCACAGCAGCTTAATTAAAGAAACTTAATTGTTCACACGAAGGCAAGGACCAATCAGTAAATAGTTGCCTGCATTGTATAATGGAATAGATGGAATCATAGAATTTATAGTGCAGAAGGAGGCCATTCGGCCAATCGAGTCTACACCAGCCCTTGGAAAGAGCACTCTACTAAGCCCACAACTCCACCCTATCCCCACAACCCCACCTAACCTTTTTGGACACTAAGGGCAATTTAGCACGGCCAATCCACCTAAATTTCACGGGCGGGATTCTCCCTTTTGGGGACTAAGTCACCATGCCCGCCGGAAAACGGGCGGGAATCACTCCGGACTTTTTCCTCAAGGGGGCTAGCAGGGCCCCGCTGTGCATCCCGCAGCTCTGGCTGCCGGCGGGGCCCTGCTGTCCAGACCGTGCAACCACGCATACGCACGGCGGCCGTAAGCGGTTCCGCGCATGCCTGCGCATGCCCGCGGCGGCACACTTCGGCACGGGCGCAGTCGACATGGCGGACCCACACAGCGGGCCCGTGCGGAGTAAGGTAGGTCTCCCCCAGATCGCGATGGCCCGCCGATCAGTGGCCCCCCATCGGAGGCCTGGCCACCGCTGAGGCCCCCCCCCGGAGTCAGACTCCTCCCCCCCCCCACCAGGCACGCTGCCGCGGATCCGAGCTCCCGCCGGGCGGTACCAGATGTGAACCACACCAGTGGGAACTCGGCCGGTCAACTGCGGAGAATTGCCGCGGGGCCTCTTCCAACGGCCCCCGACTGGCGCTGCTTTGACTGCGCGCGCGGGACTGGCGGGTCCGCGGAGAATCGCGGAAGGGCCGTCGTGCCGGATTTCCGGCGTGAACGGCTATTCTCCGCCCCGCGCTGGGGCGAATTCGGCAAGGAGGGTCGGAGAATCCCGCCCCACATCTTTGGACTGTGGGAGGAAACCGGAGCACCCGGTGTCAGTATGCCTGCTCCTCTGCCAATACTCTTTCCAGTACCCTTGGTAGTGTCACGCAGCCATCTGGCTGACCCCACTCACTCCAAGCTGTCGCAGTTTACAGTCTGACTCTCTAGACCCACAGTTACCCGTTGACACAACATCCCCCACCAACAGCCATCGAAGGTTCCTCAATAGTAGGTCAACAATCTTCTACCTAACAACTGGCAAAGGACCTTGTACAAAAACTATGATACGGAAATGAACTGCAAGACTTGGACAAAGGATGATTCATAATTATTTATGCTGTTAGTTATTGATACAATTGATCTCTGAGGTGAAGTGGAGCCAACCCATGAGGCTAGGCTGAAGGAATGCAATAGGATGGTGGACATTAAGGGCAGTGGTAAGGATTGTGAAATGGCAGAGATTATTTAGGTGAAGCTCATTAGCTGAATGGAATCCTGCTAGATGCTGCTCCTTCCCTCCTTATTGCCAGGTGCTGATGAGGGCTGATTCCTCATGATGGTGATTGGGCACCCAGGAGATGACCAGAAACCACTCAGGGCATTTCTGCAGAGCTTATCCGGAATGGGTCCTGGTGGAGTATTGCTTGAGCACGATGATTGTTTGCTTGTGGTGACATCTTCCTTGCTGTAGATCCAGGTCCTGACAGGAGTCATAGGTAATGCCTGCAGCACGGTAGCACAATGGTTAGCACAATGGCTTCTCAGCGCCAGGGTCCCAGGTCCGATTCCTGGCTTGGGTCACTGTCTTTGCGGAGTCTGCACGTTCTCCCCGTGTGTACGTGGGTTTCACCGGGTGCTCTGGCTTCCTCCCACAGTCCAAAGATGTGCAGGAATAGGTGGATTGGTATGCTAAATTGCCCTTAAGTGTCCAAAAAAGGTAAGGTGGGGATACGGGGATAGGGTGGAAGTGTGGGCTTAGGTAGGGTGCTCTTTCCAAGGGCCAGTGCAGACTTGATGGGCTGAATGGCCTCCTTCTGCACTGTAAATTCTGTGTAGTTTAGTCTGTCTGGACCAGGTGAGTGTGGTTTAGTCTCTCTGGACCAGGTGAGTGTGGTTTAGTCTCTCTGGACCAGGTGAGTGTGGTTTAGTCTCTCTGGACCAGGTGAGTGTGGTTTAGTCTCTTTGGGCAGGTGAGTGTGGTTCCGTCACTCTGGACTAGGTGAGTGTGGTTTAGTCTCTCTGGACCAGGTGAGTGTGATTTAGTCTCTCTGGACCAGGTGAGTGTGGTTTAGTCTCTCTGGACCAGGCGAGTGTGGTTTAGTCTCTCTGGACCAGGTGAGTGTAGTTTAGTCCCTCTGGACCAGGTGAGTGTGGTTTAGTCTCTCTGGACCAGGTGAGTGTGGTTTAGTCTCCCTGGACCAGGTGAGTGTGGTTTAGTCTCTTTGGGCAGGTGAGTGTGGTTCCGTCACTCTGGACTAGGTGAGTGTGGTTTAGTCTCTCTGGACCAGGTGAGTGTGATTTAGTCTCTCTGGACCAGGTGAGTATGGTTTAGTCTCTCTGGACCAGGTGAGTGTGATTTAGTCTCTCTGGACCAGGTGAGTGTGGTTTAGTCTCTCTGGACCAGGTGAGTGTAGTTTAGTCCCTCTGGACCAAGTGAGTGTGGTTTAGTCTCTCTGGACCAGGTGAGTGTGGTTTAGTCTCTTTGGACCAGGTGAGTGTGGTTCCGTCACTCTGGACTAGGTGAGTGTGGTTTAGTCTCTCTGGACCAGGTGAGTGTGATTTAGTCTCTCTGGACCAGGTGAGTGTGATTTAGTGTCTTTGGACCAGGTGAGTGTGGTTCCGTCACTCTGGACTAGGTGAGTGTGGTTTAGTCTCTCTGGACTAGGTGAGTGTGGTTTAGTCTCTCTGGACCAGGTGAGTGTGGTTGAGTCTCTCTGGACCAGGTGAGTGTGGTTTAGTCTCTCTGGACCAGGTGAGTGTGGTTTAGTCTGTCTGGACCAGGTGAGTGTGGTTCCGTCACTCTGGACCAGGTGAGTGTGGTTTAGTCTCTCTGGACCAGGTGAGTGTGGTTTAGTCTCTCTGGACCAGGTGAGTGTGGTTTAGTCTCTCTGGACCAGGTGAGTGTGGTTTAGTCTCTGAGGACCCTTTTGCTCTATTTACAGAAGGAAATGTAGAAAGTTCTCCTGTTGTAGAGAACTTTGGTGATCTTCAAGACACAACAGTGGATTTTGTACTGGGAGATCTAATGTCACTAGTTGTAATCTGAAAGAAACTTGTACCATAAAAGCCAATAGCCATAATGCCCTCAACAATAACAGGCAGTGCTGTCCATGGCACAGTGTGAGGCTCAAATCTTGGCTGCAACAATGAAAATGAAATGAAATGAAAATCGCTTATTGTCACAAGTAGGCTTCAAATGAAGTTACTGCGAAAAACCCCTAGTCACCACATTCCGCGCCTGTTCGGGGAGGCTGGTATGGGAATTGAACCCGCGCTGCTGGCCTGCCTTAAAAGCCAGCCCCCAACCCCTCTAATGTTCGATATGATCCAATTCTCGAAAGTGCATAATGAATAACGTCCATGAATTATAGAATCCCTCCATCCTTCCCCGAAGAGTGGTTCACTCTTAACAGGTTCAGGCCCTGCTTGGCCAACCTCCACAGATGGGGCATTAGTGTCAGCCCCTTATGTGCCTGTGGGAGAGGCCAAACTGTGCACCACACCAGAGAAGAATGTCCAATCCACAGACTCAATGGAGTCCTATCTGCACTCAAAACAGCAGGACTGGAAGAAAATGCTCAGGGACTTTGCATTCGCTAAATAAATCAATTTAATACCGGAACTGTCCACTCAAATTTCTAGGCCATAATGCCTCTATTCCCCTCTAACCCTTCCTTTTCCTTTCTTGGTGCTGGCCATGCACTGCTCTATTCCCAAAACAGGATGTTCTTCCTTCTCATTCCCAATTTCTTGAGTAGCAGCATCCATAATCGCATCTGCCTCTCCCTGCGTTTGTTCTCAAAGCAAGGATCCAGCCAACCAGCCTCTCTCTGTGCTGGTCAATGATTTCCGGAGTGTCCCCAACTGCTTTACTAAGAACAAACACACTTTAGTGGAGGAGCAGGATTCATATAGTTATTTCTATAATCATATAGGAAATATAGTTTAACCCCTATTGTTATGAACCGAAAAAGATTTATTCTGCTTGATGTGCAGACTACTAACTTTACATTCTTGCATTTTTTTTCATGAAATACTAAATAAGTAAAAAGGTCAAATGTGCAGTAGTTTAACACAAATTTAACAGTCTGAAAACACATGCACAAGTAAGAAGCATCCGTCAAAAATTAAACCGAATGTAAATTTTTAAACCAAATGCCCGTGATTCACTAAAATCACATTAAATCCAACCAACAACTTAAAATATTGCTACAAACCTACTTCAGATATACAACAATTAAATCTTCAGTCAGAGACCGTCCATAATTCTCAGTTTTCATAAAAGCGCAAACTACTTTGGTGTGAAAGATTTACTATTTTTAAGTGCCTTTCTTTAACAAAGAGAGCAATTACCACATCTGATCCTTTGCAGCAACCCTTCCCTGGGAGGAAGGACATATTGGGAACGTTGTTGGTCTTGTTAGTAAAAGGATGAAAATTATTGACGGCCCCTGAACTGGGCATGTGCCACAGTCTAGCCTCAGGCTGCGAGGTTGCCTGGAGATTAAAGCCTCCCATTTTCTACCCCAGCAACGGCTGTTGTGGTGTCTGGGCCTGGGCAAATTATTTCCCTATCTCTAGGGGAAACAATTATACAAACAATCACCACAGGCTTTTGCCCAGGAGCTTCAGCATCAGACTCGAACAATGACCAAACTAATTACTGCGGGGGAGTGAAAGAACAACATTAGATGCCAGCGTTGCTCTGATTACAGTGAAGGGTATTCCAAGAGGCGGCCAAAAGCTGGAAGTGGAGTTTCACCCCTTAGTTTCTGGGGAAGCTGACTGGATGAACAACGTCAAACTGAAACTGTTTAACCGAACAGCACATACCCAAAATGCTGGAAGTGACTGTCTGGTGCTCAGGACTCACTAAGTGCTGGATTACTAATCAAAATCATGCCTAGCTGAGAAGCACTTTCCCACAGTAATAGAGAGAAAGGGCTATTTGCCTCTGCTTGTCTCAAGACCAGCTCCAAGGATGCAGGGCCCTTCTGGCTATTTGATCTCATCCTGTCAGAATTACCACTTCCCACAAAATCTTCCCACTGTAGATTCAGCTGTTCCCTCATACGTGAAGCGCCCGAGCTTCAAGAAAATTACAAGGTAGTCTGAGATGAGACATTTCTCTTGGCAAGTTGGGGAATTCAACATATTGAAATTGTGCTGGGAGGAGTGGGCTGATAATTGTGCTTAACTCTTTATAATAGGGGAATGTTCAGTGATATTAATAAGCCACCACAAAATGGAATCCCTTCCAATCACTTGGAGGTTGGGATAATTTCCTGGAGGCAGTGATTAATTATTTTATTGTCAGAGTTCCAGCAACAACCAAATCCTTTTCCTATTGAGAATATTGTCGGGAGAAGTGGGATACTTCCGCAATCCCTTCATTCCAGTGGGGAACACACACTCACACAGAATGCCGACCGATTAGAGATTTGGAGGATGCAATATTCTTTTTTCTTCCTAATCCCTGTTGGTTTATACAACACTTAGGATCAAGGGTACAGTGAACTACTCACTAGTGGGATTTAAAAATTATATTTTGTGGGTAGCAGTTAATTTTTTTGTGTAAGTATTCTGAGGATGTAATTCCATGAGATTTCCGTCACAAAATTCAGTAAAATCCAGGCACGAAACATGAAAAGAAGAGTGAGAGGAGAGATCAGAGAAATTGTCCCTGACATCAAGGAGCATTTGATCAGCTACGGCCCGCAGCAAAACTGACATCAGAGACGGTCAACAGGAAAATCCTTTAGTCGCCGATGGACGCAGGATAAGGTCATAATTGTGAAAGGTTAATCACCTCAGGTCCAGGCCATCACTGCAGGAGTTCATCAATGATGACCTTCCCTCTTTCATAAGATCAGGAGTTGAGGCTGTTTGATGGCAAAGATAATATTTAACTCAATTCACTGCTCATTATTGTGGACGTTACCTGTACTAATCCACAGCAGGACCTGGACAACATGGGTGACAAATAACATATAACATCTGTGCCAGCTATGTGGCATTTGGAAGTCAGATGACGGAGAGGCCTTGAAGAATTGGGAGGAAAGCCACTCATGATAAAATAATCAGCTGCTGCCTTGCTCTTGTTAGCAATGCTGTTCATTTGGCGGATCCAGTCAGCATGTCGATAATGGGGGATAAGGCAATAGTGGAGCTACTGAAGGTGAAAGGAAGCAATTGGACCTTTTCTTTCTGAAAATGGTCGTTGTCTGGCACAATGTGACACAGATGTTTACCTGCTATTGATCACCCAAGTTGGCCAGGTCCTGCTGTTGCTTAAAGCCTTTGTATAAAGTGCTGTGACTGCATGAAAGCTCTATTGAAATTTTGAAAATGAAATTTGGCTCTATTTCTCTGATCTCACTTTGTGTCCGTAAATCATATATGTCAGGTACCATTTAACTCAAGCACACAAAAGAAATAAGCAGCTGCAACATATACATTCAATGCCCAGAGAAACCCATCGAGTGAGACAACAGCAGGCATTCATTGAACCTTTGGTTAATGTACATTGCAGCAAGGATTATAATAGCAATCATCATTGTGAATAGCAGTTGTATGCGGTTGAAATGATTCCAACCAGGTAACAATAAGTTCTATGTCATTTATGCATGACTTCATCCCTACAATAGCGGCAAATCACCTGACTGCTACACTTGGCTCAGAGATAGCATTCTTGCCTTGAACTCAAGTAGGTTGTGGGTTCAAGTCCTGCTGCAGAAACTAGGACAAAAATCAAGGCAAGTACTCCACCTTGGTACTGAATGAGGGCTATACTATTGATGGAGCCATATTTCATATGATGTTAGAGACTCTGTTTGTCCTCTGAAATAGACTTAAAAGATCCCATTGTATTAATTCTCCCTGGTGTTCTCGACAATATTTATCCTTCAATCAACATCACAGAACAAGATTATCTATTCATCGATCAGTTTGTTGTTTGTGGGAAATTGCTGTGTATAAATTGGTTGTCATGTTTTTTTAGATTGCAACACTTCAAGAACATTTCATTGGCTGTAAAACATCTGGAAATATCCTGAGATTGTGAAATGTTTAAGTTCTTTCTTTGATAGCCCTTAATCTTCCATCATATTGAATCCAGGCCCGTTAGTTAAACAGTGACATGGGAAAGTCCAGTAGAGTATAATACAAGCCAGGTGTAGCCACGTCAATTCCTTCCTCATCATAAGGAAACGTTCTCTGACCATGTCGTTCGAACACACTAAGAACACCTCTCTTTGAACTTTGGCCTCCCACCACCTTTGCCTTTCTTCTTGTTACCTACTTTTTGTCTATTGACCTGCAAAGTCACCTGAATGTTCCGCTGTCCACAAGATGAACTACAGAAATCAAAGTTGCTTTCAAGCTCAAACCTCCTGAAAATGTAATGGTTTTGTTTACAGCTGCTGAATGAGAGTCCCGTCTTTTTGAAGTTTTTTGTATGCAGAAAACAAATCAACTACTTCTGAATAGATTACACAATTCATTAATTTTTTTGGAAAGTAAAATGTACTCAATAAAAATCGTTCAATTTCTGTCATGAGGAATATGCAGATTTTTTAATAGAAAATATAACCTAATTTGATAAAATATCAATGTAAAAAGACAATTAGATAAAATTAGTGTTTAAATGGCTTTGTGGTGTGATTTGACCTTCGTGCTCATAATACTCAGTCCGTTTTCTCCAATAGTCTCAGCATCATGAAAACTACATTGAAAACGCAAAAGATTTTTCAACTTCCAACCATTTGATATTGTGCATTGCTCATTGTACAGTGTTGCTGATCGTGCAGTATAACGTGTCTCTCTATGCTGCATGTAAGATCTCAATACACTGTGCTCCGCTCACAGCACTGGAACAACATAGAACATACAGTGCAGAAGGAGGCCATTCGGCCCATCGAGTCTGCACCGACCCACTTAAGCCCTCACTTCCACCCTATCCCCGTAACCCAATAACCCCTCCTAACCTTTTTGGTCACGAAGGGCAATTTATCATGGCCAATCCACCTAACCTGCACATCTTTGGACTGTGGGAGGAAACCGGAGCACCCGGAGGAAACCCACACAGACACGGGGAGAACGTGCAGGCTCCGCACAGACAGAGACCCAGCGGGGAATCGAACCTGGGACCCTGGCGCTGTGAAGCCACAGTGCTATCCACTTGTGCTACCCTGCTGCCCGAGCTGTCTGGATTGTGTTTTGCTGGGCATGCAAGTGCGTCCCTGTACTGTACAACATTTAGTGTACAATATCCCTTTGTACTGGACATTACACAGCAGTCCTGTATATTGTGTACATAAGAACATGAGCGTTGCGATTTAGAGGCCTCGCCCCCCCCCCCCGACTTAGTGTTGGGACAAGGTCTTTGGCCTCTCGTGAGATTCATGACACTCAAAAATTCTCACGAGATTTAGGCTCCCGGGATCTAACGGGAGACCTTGCCAGGGTGTAATTTAGTACTGGTTTGCACAAAGATAAACCAGTTGTATTGGCACCTGGGGTGCGTGGGGTTTCCCAGACCAATAGAGACTCTTGGGTGGTTGGGGACATGGCAGGATGGCACCCTGGCAATCCCTCTCATGCTTAGGCACCTGGCAGTGCTACCAGGCACCCTGGCAATGCCAGGGTGGCACTGCCAGGATGCCAGGCAGTGCCTCGGTGCCAGGTTGGCACTGCCAGGAATCAGGCCCACGGGGCCTTACCAGGTGGAGCGGGGTAGGGAGTGGTCCTGGAGGCTTCCCCGAGGTTCGGGGTGGGGTGGGTTGAAAATGTGGGGGGAAGATCGGGGCAGCCTGACAAAATGGCACCCCGTTCTGCAAGGTGCCCACCCAGCAAGAAATCACCAAGGGCAGTCTTGGCGGAGAGAAAGTCGCCGAGGCCAAAAATAACGACAAAGTGCCGTTCAATAGCGGGGTGTTTCCGGTGCTGCAGCCACCGAGAAACGCCCCGCTAAATGTGCCCAAAACTGGGCCTGGATTTTTTTCCGTTGAATCATGCCCAATATTTAAGAGCAGGAGTAAAAAGCCTGCTTTTTAAAAAATTCATTTATGGGATTTAGGTGTCACAGGTTAGACCAGCATTTATTGCTCAACCCTATTTGCTCTTGAGAATGTGGTGGTGAGCTGCCTTCTTGAACCGCTGCAGTCCCCGAGATGTAGGTACACCCGCTGTGCGGGGAGGAAGGGAGTCCCAAGATTTTGACTGAACATCAGAGAAGTCAGGGTGGTGAGTGACTTGTAGTGGATGCTCCAGGTGGCGGGGTTCCCAGGTATCTGCTGCCCTTGTCCTTCTAGATGGACGTGGTCGTGGGTTTGGAAGGTGCTGTCTCAGGAACCTTGGCGAGTTCCTGCAGTGTATCTTGCAGGTGGCATGCACGGCTGCCACAGTTTGTTGGTGGTGCAGGGTTTGAATGTTTTTGGAAGGGGTGCCAATCAAACGGGCTGCTTTGTTCTGGATGGTGGAAAGCTTTTGAGTGTTGTTCGAGTTCGAGCTACACTCATTCAGGCAACTGCAAAGTATTCCATTACACTCCTGACTTGTTCCATGTAGATGGTAGACAGACTTTGCTGAGTCAGCAGGTGAGTCACACACTACAGGAATCCTAGCCTCTGACCTGCTCTGGTAGCCACAGAACTGGCTAGTCCAGTTCAATTTCTGATCAATGGTAACCTCCAGGGTGTTGATAGTGGGGGATTCATTGATGGTAATGTCATTGAATGTCAGAGGGGCTGGTTAGATCGTCTCTTCTAGGGGATGGTCATTGCCTGGGATTTTTGTCGCACAAATATTACTTGCCACTTGTCTGCCCAAACCTCGATATTTTCCAGGTCTTGCTGCATTTGGACATGCTCCATTATCTGAGGAGTCGCGAACGATACTGAACATTGTGCAGTCATCAACGAACATTTCCGCTTCTGAGCTGATGGTGGAAACAAGGTCATTGATGAAGCAGCTGAAGGTGGTTGGGCCTCGGACACTAACCTGAGGAACCCCTGTAGTAATGTCCTGGAGCTGAGATGATTAACCTCCAACAACTACAACCATCTTCCTGCGTGCCCATTGACTCCAGTTTTGCTCGGGCTCCTTGATACCACACTCTGTCAATTGCTGTCTTGATGCCAAAGGCAGTCACTCTCACCTCATCACTGCCATTCAGCTCTTTTGTCCATGTTTGAACCAAGGCTGTAATGAAGTCAGGAGCTGAGTGACTCTCGCAGAATCCAAATTGACCATCAGTGAGCAGGTTATTGCTGAGTAATTACCACTTGATGGCACTATTGATGACCCACTTCCATCACTTTGCTGATGATGGAGAGTAGACTGATGGGATAGTAATTGCCAGGTTGGATTTGTCCCATTTCTTGTGCACAGGACAGACCTGGGCCATTTTCCACATTGCCGGGTAGATGTCAGTGTTGTAGCTGTACTGGAACAGCTTGGCTAGGGGCACGGCATTCAATAAGATCTTGTACTTCAACTCTATTTTCCTGCCCTCTCCCCATATCCCTTAATTCAAGAGACCAAAATTCTGTCTGTCCCAGAGTCTGAAATGTATTCTATGATGGAGCATTCACAACTTTCTGGGGTTGAATCCAGAGATTCAGAGGGGAATAATTTGAGGGGAATAATTTCTTCACAGATCAGTCCGAAATGATCGTCCCAATTCCTGAGACTGTGCCCCGTGTTTTAGACTCCCTGACCAATGGAAAAAACTCCCAGATTCACCCTATCAAGCTTCTTTGTATTTGTAACACACCTTCATGAAGTAATAGTTTGACAAGTATGTACAAATTCATAAACACCTGTTTGACCATTTTCTTTTCTCCCCTTAAGTTTGCCTCTCTCCTATGAAAGCATCATTAGCATTAGGAAGTTCATTAACAGAGGAGAGCTGTTTGATGGCTTCTGCACCTTTTACACTGGAAACTACACCACCTCAAAAGGCACAAGGGTTGGTAGGCACACAGCACTACCCAGAAGTGAGTTTAAAGTTGCTGTGGGAAAAAGATACATTACTTCACACTGGAAACTTTGTATTAATATATTCTTTTTCAAAAACTTCCCAAAGCACCATGATTGACATATTAGATTCCCCAGTGGAATTCCCTTATCTGAGATTATTGGGAGAAGAGTCATAGCATCAAAACGACCCTGGGCAGGTCAGGCTGAGGGATGCTCTATGCCAGCGATGGGCAACCTAGGTGGGCGAGTGGGCCATTCATCAGCTTAGTGGGCCACTCATCAGCTCAGTGGGCCGCAAGATTGAAATCACTGAATCACGCGATGCAGAAGAGGCCCTTCCGCCCATCGAGTCTGCACCGGCACATGTAAAACACCTGACCTGCCCACCTAATCCCATTTACCAGTACTTGAATGTTATGATGTGCCACGTGCTCATTCGAGTACTTTTTAACAGATGCGAGGCAATACGCCTCGACCACCCTCCCAGGCAGTGCATTCCAGACCGTCACCCACTCTGGGTAAAAAGGTTTCAGGCTTGTTCACTAACCATGACGCCATGAATATGATGGAATACATTTCATGCACATTAAATAATTCATAATGAGTTACATGTAATGCTTAATCATTCATTTATGTATTAATAGAACTGTCTTCAACTTCAAATTGTAAAAACAAAATAAATATTTATGCTTTGATTGGGTGCAGAGGGAGCACATAGACCTCACAGTCAATGTTGGGTGTACCTCATTCATGCTCCCGTGTTTTACACATTTTTCATTTTAGTTGTAGAACCATAGAATCCCTACAGTGCACATGGAGGCTATTCTGCCCATCGAGTCTACACCAACCCACTGAAAGAGCACCCTACCTAGGCTCACACCTCAGCCCTATCCCCATAGGGCCTGTTCCTGTGCTGTAATTTTTCTTTGTTTTTTAAATAGGTGACATGTTTAGATGAAGGATCTGGATTGGCACAGGCTGGGAGGGCCGAAGGGCCTGTTCCTGTGCTGTAATTTTTCTTTGTTCTTTAAATAGGTGACATGTTTAGATAAAGGATCTGGATCGGCACAGGCTGGGAGGGCCAAAGGGCCTGTTCCTGTGCTGTAATTTTTCTTTGTTCTTTAAATAGGTGACATGTTTAGATAAAGGATCTGGATTGGCACAGGCTGGGAGGGCCGAAGGGCCTGTTCCTGTGCTGTAATTTTTCTTTGTTCTTTGTAACCTACACATCTTTGGTCACTAAGGGCCAATCCACCAAACTATGCATCTTTGGACTGTGGGAGGAAACCGGAGTACCCGGAGGAAACCCACGCAGACATGGGGAGAAAGTGCAAACACTGCACAGTCACCCGAGGCCGATATTGAACCCGGGACCCTGGCGCTGTGAGGCAGCAGTGCTAAGCACTGTGCCACCGTGCCACCCCGGTAGAAAAAAAAACGATTTGGTTGTAACCAGTGGAATATGGCAACACGGCATGTGGAAAACAGTCAGCAAAAATGCTGAACCCTAATGGGCCACATGTGGGCCCAAGGCTGCAGGTTGCCCAACATTGCTCCGTGCTCATCTACAAACCCACATCTGTGGGCAGAGGTGACTGGACCTCACCCTGACAAATTGCTGCGGCCTTGATATTTGGTTTTATGAGCACATCCAAGAGCATGAATGTATTATGCTAGAAAGACCTTCAGTAGTATGAAATGCTCTCAGTGGCACTGTTCGAAAAAGAGAAACCCTGGCTGATCATCAGGGTGAAATGCTCAATTGGCTACAGCTGTCAGCCATTTTACTAGCAGAAATCATCATGTTTATTTGAGCAAACTGTCTTTTACTGGGCCATTGTCTTTAAAAAAAAAGGCGCTGGGTTTGTGTAATTGCATCTTATGCTGACTTAGCCCTGACAGAGATGGTGACAGTCCTGGTTAACTGTAATGTCAAGCTGTTTGCTTTCAGACGTGCTGTAGTGCATACAAACAGCAATGATGCTTTGGTGTGGCACAAGAGGGCGACTCTCTTTGTCACCACCTCATGGAGCTTATCAGTCACTGTGAAGGAGGCCTTGCTAATGGGCAGTTCTGCCACTCTCCTCCAGACCTCATTTTCGGCTGTGACTTCTTTGCTTCCTGCATTGTCAGCCTTGTTCGAAGCTGCTAATTAACGGATTTGCATCTTGAATCTTTCTGAAGGGTTTGAGAAATATTGTGGCATGTCCTTTTAACTGTCTCCTGGGCTTCGAATTTCACTTGCCTGTAATTGGTAACTCCCACCATACATGCTCCAATGATGTACCCCTGCCTGCACCTGCATTTGTACCTTAAATTTTGTACCTTAAAAATACTTGCATTTATTTTGTCTGTAATATAAAATAAAACCGTAAAATGCTGGATGGACTCAGCCGGCCTGGCCGCGTCTGTGGAGAGAGAAACAAAGTTGGCGTTTCGAGTCCGTAATACTCCTCTGCAGAACTGTCAAAGCCTCATATGGAGTCGAAACCACAGACACTGCCAGACCGGCTGGGTTTATCCAGCATTTTACCTTTTTATTTCAGATTTCCAGCACTGCAGTATTTTGGTTTTTTTTGTTGCATATATCTAATAACTTTCATGATCTCAGGACATCCCAAAGAACTTTAGAGCCAGCAAAATACCTTTTAAAAAAAAAATTTAGTGTACCCAATTCATTTTTTTTTCTAATTAAGGGACAATTTAGCATATTCAATCCACCTGCCCTGCACATCTTTGGGTTGTGGGGGCGAAACCCACGCAGACACGGGGAGAATGTGCAAACTCCACACGGACAGTGACCCAGAGCCGGGATCAAACCTGGGACCTCGGCGCCGTGAGGCAACAGGGCTAACCCACTGCGTCACCGTGCTGCCCAGCAAAATACCTTTGAAAAGTACTTGCTGTTGTAATGTAGGAAACACAGCAGCCAATTTGCACACAGCAAGCTCCCACAAACATCCATAAAGACCAGACAAATCTGTTTGAGGGATGTTGATTGAGGAATAACCATTAGACAGAATGCCCAAAGGTACCTCCCCTTCTTCTTCACAATAATGCCCACTTGAAGTTTAATTTCTCATCTGAAAGACTCCGGTCGCGATTTAACGGCCACGTTGCGGCGGCGCTGGTCTAATTGGATTGCAGAAGAGGCGGAAATCGGATCCACGCCGGGCACCGATTGTTTTGCGATCTAACCGACCCGCTGCCGTCAGCGGGTTCCGGATCTCGCCGGGATGTGGCAACCCACCAATTGCCACCAATTACAGGAAATCTTCATCTCGTTAATGAGATGGACGCCCTGTCTAACAGCCTCCTAGCACTGAATCGGCTGCCCAACAAGAGGTCACACGGGCGCCGTTTAGCACTCCTATTTAAAATGGGGACCTAGCACGATGGCTGCTGAGGAGATCGGGCACCAGAGCTGCTGCCGCAGTGCTGGGGGGCGGGGGGGGAGCTCCCAGTGGGGGACGGCCTTGTTGGGGGATGGAAAGTGTAGCCAAACTTGGTCCCCTAGTGTTCCCAGCAGGGGCCTGGGATGAGTGTGCAGGGTGGGGTCCCCCGGCACAACCTGCTCGGTGGATGTCACTCTAAGAGAAGGTGGGAAATGCAAGGGTGGGGACAGCTTGGGGAATTTGATGGTCCTGGGGTGGAAACCCCAACTCATTGTCAGTCTCTCGCCTTCTCTAATTCCTTACAGAAAAAACAATACGGATGATGTTGTTGACCCTGCAGTGGCAGCCCTCATGGTGCTGGTGGCAGCCCAAGTAACCAGATGCCGGAGAAGGTGGCAGCAGGGGCGATGCAGGATCCAGGCAGCACCCCATGTGCAGGGGGCTGCCGCACACCCTGAAGACCCGGCTGCCCATCAGGCTGAGGAGGGACCCAGAGAGGGAGGCCAGCGACAGCCCAAGGTGCACAAACATTGTTGGTCGTACGAGGAGATGACAGACAGCGTGTACCCCAGGAGGATCCAGCTCAGTAAGGAGTCCTGTGCATGGTCCTTGCGGACTTGGTACCCCGTGGAGGAGGAGAACACCTGCCCCCGGTGACCTTGAAGATGGCTCCTGTTAGAGGGGAGCTGCCGGACGCAGTCCAGGCAAATCAACTGATGGGACAGCCAGTACCAGTGAGAAGCTCGTGGGGAATCATTTCCGGCCCTAAGTGCTGTTAGATACGGGCTGTGGTCTCGCCAAGTCATGCCTGATACAACACTTAGAACCTCTCCCGTTAGATCAGGCCCGACATCTCCAACTGCACAGCACTGCCACAAGCACTGCACGGGAGTGTCCGCCTTGATTTTTACGCTGAGATCCTGGAGTGGGTCTTGGACTCAGAGCCAATAGTGTGACCCTCTCGTTGAATCCGCGGTAATCAGGACGAGAGGAGAAACTACCAAACAAGGTTTATTCCAATACAATTCTAAATACTCCTCCACTGCTCCGCTCCCCTGAGGGTCTCCTTCCCTGACCTGCAGCTAGGCCGGGGTTTTTATGCAGCTCGGGCTCTCCTTGTAGAGGGGGAGCCCCACCCCCTTAAAGAGGAAGTTCATATTCCAGAGAGGTCATGGGAAATTGTATGGTCCTGATCCCGGGACCTGCATTGGGGTTCTATCTCTCCGCCCTTCTAAATCTGGTCCACATCCATGGGCAAATGCACCGGGCCTTTCGACCGTTTCGCCTGTGGACGGCGTTCAGGGGCAGACCTTGCGGCATCAGGAGGCGTATATCGGACTGGGGAGTGGTGTTTGTGTGGTGAACATCTGGGTGTCGTCGGCAGTGCTGGTGTGGCCACGGAAACTGGCACGGGCACCTCCGGCGGTGGCAGAACGTCCATCTCAGTTTCAAACTCGGAGCTGGGCGGTTCTTCATCTGGCATCTCGGTGTCCTCAAAAATGACCTGTGGATCCTCGACAAACAGCGGGTCAAGGGTGGCAGCGCGTTTGCCCAAATCAATAGCTGGTATGGATGAAGTATCACTCTGAAGCCACATGCCGATTAGGTTCACTGTGTCTGTATTAGGTAGGAAACCAGACCCATTTTCACCAACACGACTCCCGATATCCAAGCGGCCCCGTCACCGATGATCCGCACACGTCTCCCGGGGTGAACTCGCGCAGTGGCCTGTGGACGTCAGTGCCGCCTCGATCCAGTCCTGAGCAAGGCGGACTTTTCCGCCAATATCAGGAAAAATTAGACTCAAACAGGTGCGGAGGTGGCCACCCATCAACATCTTGGCCAGCGAGATTCCCGTTGTGGCACGCGGGGTTGTCCTATAGCACAATAAGAACCTAGCTAAGCAGGTCTCCCAGGAACCCGATGTTTGCTTTTTTATTCCAAGTTTGCACCATCCGCTCGGCCAAACCATTCAAAGCTGGGTGGTATGGGGCGGTCCTCACGGGACGGATCTCATTGGCGGATACGAATGCCACAAATCCCACACCTGTAAATGCCGTACCATTATCCAATACCAGCACCTTGGGTATGCTGTGTGTGCTGAAAATGTGCCAGAGTTTCTCGATGGTGGTCCCGGAATCGTGGCCTGTATTTTGAGTACCTCCATCCCCTTGGAGTGGGCATCAACAGACCAAGGAACATTGTGTGCTGGAAGGAGCCTGCAAAGTGTATATGGTGGAGAGACCATGGACGACGGAGCCATTCCCATGGGTGGAGTGGGGCTGCAGGAGGCAACTTCTGGTGCACAGCGCTGGGCCGCCCGCTCGATGTTGGCGTCGGTATCGGGCCGCCAAATGTAGCTGCGAGCTAACATTTTCATCTTGGACATACTGCACCACGTGGCGGATGCTGGATAGCTGGGGCCAGTCTGGGTCCACCCTCGGATGCGGGAAGCCGCGCCTGGTAGTGAGTCCATAAAATGGAGGCTGGCAATGGCCTCGCCGGCCGTCGTTGGTGTAGGTGGATTTGTCGGCAGGAACAGACGGCTTAATGCGTTGGCACGAGGAATCTTTACCCCGGAGTGGTGCTCCAAATCATTGCCATACGCTGCGAGCAGCAATGCCCATCGCTGGATGTGGGCGGAAGAAATGGGGGGAATTGTTTGATTTTCCTTGAAGAGCCCAAGGAGGGGCTTGTGAAGCAATGTTTGTGGACATATTGATGACATTTTTTCATCCTGAACACGACAGCCAAACCCTCTTTCTCGATCTGAGCCTATCGCTTCTCAGCGCCGGCCAACGTTCTTGAGGCAAAGGTGATGGGACATTCTGACCCATCATCCATGGGATGGGCCAGTTCAGCCCCAATGCTGTACAGAGAAGGGTCGCAGGTCAACAGAAGTGGTCGGCATAGGTTGAAGTGGCGTATCAATCTTGATGAGGCGAGCTGTTGCTGCCCTTGGCGAAAGCCACCTGCTGTTCTCGGGCCCACTCCCAGTGTTGCCCCTTCTTTAACCAACGGTGGAGGGAGACTAAGGTGGTGAGGAGGTTTAGGAGGAACTTGCCATAGTAATTCACCAGGCACAGGAACGATCGCCTGGACCTTTTCTTCCACCAGCTGCAAGCCATGGCTGTCTATGTGGTAGCAGTGGTACGTTACTTCGGCGGTGTTGAAGACACATTTCTTCTGTCGGAGGCGGCTTCTTCAATGTGCCTCAGCACCATATTTTGTAGGTGCTCCTTGTCGGATTGGTCCGTAATCAGGACGTTGTCGAGATAGACCGCCACGCGAGGTGGACCTTGCAGGATGTTCTCCATTACGCACTGGAATATAGCATACAAGGAGGAAACAACAAAGGGCACGGGTGTATTCATATAGTCCCAATGTGTGTTCATGGGTATGAAGCATCTCGCCTCCAGGGCCAGGACCAACTGGAGGTAAGCGTGACACGTGTCGGGTTTTGTAAAAGTGCGACTTCCAATGGGCTTCGCATAAAGATCCTTGATTCTAGGGACCCGATAACGGTCCAGCCCAGACACATGGTTGACCCATATCACCACACAAACGTACTGATCCATCCGGTTTCATGCTCGGGACGACTGACGCTGCCCAGTCGGAGAATTTCACCGGGCTTTTGATGCCCAAATTCTCCACCCGGTCAAATTCAGCGTCCACCTTGGGGCGTTTGGCATACAGGACAGGTCGAGCACGGAGGTAGTGCGGTTGAGCCATTGGGTCCACGTTTATTCAGGCCACAGCCCCTTTTATGGTTCCTAAGCCATCCTGGAACAGGATGGAAACCTTGTCGGAACCCCTTCAGGGCCATGTGGGTGCATGCGGCACACCCACTGCCAATCTAACCGCCAGCGGTGTAACCATTCACGCCCCAACAGGTTCAGTCCTCTCCCGTGGACCACCACCAGAGGAAGGTTTGCAGATTGTTGAGCACACTGGCCGGAACAGTTGAAGTGCCCGCTATTGCCAATGGTTCCCCCGTATAAGTGGCCGGCCTCCCGTTGGTGTCCGACAACATCAGCGATAGAAAGCCAGACCAAAGGTGCGGCGAATGACTACCGACATGGCTGCCCTAGTGTCAAGTTCCATGGAGATTGGCGGAGATCTCGATGGGCACCACTACTGGCGCCACCACTCTGTGTAACTGCTGGTAGATGCTTTCATCGTCTGCCACATAATAAGCCCTGTCACGTGGGGGGCAGTTGCGCCTAGCGAGCCAGCGGGTAGGTAGATCCTCGCGGGACCTCCTGGCCCCCTGGTTTCTGTGGCCTGTTGCAGCCCCTGCTGGCCGGTTCCTTCTGGTTGAGGGAGAAAGGTTGGCGGCATTCCCGGCCTTAATTATGGCGGCCCGTGTTCCTCCGGTGTCCCATTGCCTGGGGCTTGCCTCCTCAGATGTTGCCGCGTGTGATTGGTGCTCACTTTGGCATCACAGACTGAGCACCACCAGTGCTTGGAGTTCCTGGACCCTTTATTCGGCACTTTCTCTGGAGATGGCAATCACAGAGTCCACACACCAAGCAGTCCCGGGGTGTCTCATCCAATGTCGCTCCGAATTTCAAGTCTCAACTAGTCGTCGGAGGGGTGCCAGGAAGTCACTCATCGACTCGGCCTGGGCCTGAGCAGTCATGTGTGCAGGAAATGGCACATGATAAGCATGGTTTAGGATCAAAATGCTCTCCCACCAGGTCTACCAGGGTGGCAAGCGACAGGGTATCTGGAGGGTCCAGTTGAGTCAGGCCTTTTATCGCACTGTAGGTAGGCTCTCCACAGGCCATGAATAATACCAGTTTGTCTCTCATCGCCGGTAATCGTGTTTGTTCACAGAAAATACTTCATGTGTTTCATGTATTGCCCCCAATCCTCTGTACCTGTGTCAAAAGATTCCAGCTTTACTATGTGCGGCATTTCAGCAGTTAGTAGTAGGGCTTCCCGAGGCCTAGACGAGGTGGACCGGGCATGCAGCGACCGGGATCGACGGCAGCTCCACTGAATCCTCGTCGCCAGTGTTGAACCAGCGGTAAGTAGGACGCATAGACGATACTCGAAATTAACAAACAAGGTTTATTACAATACAATTCCAAATACTCCTCCACTCACTAAAAGTCTCCTTACCCGACCGGGTTTTTATGCAGCTGGGGCTCTCCTTGTTAAGGGGAAGCCCCGCCCCCTTTAAAGGGAAGCTCATATTCCGGACAGGTCATGGGAAACCGTAGGACCCTAATCCCAGGACCTCCATTGGGGTTATAACACCTCTGAACCACAGCGGACATTGAAATGACAATGACTCAGATAATCTGCTTATTCTTCGATCGGCTAACAGCAGTGGAATAAAATCAAGCCCGTATTTTCCCTTGTTTTGTACTCAGTATTTACCATAATTCCATTCCTTTTTAAAGCCATTTTCAGTGCTGTTTTGTACACATTATTTCAACCTTATTGGGTTTCTTTACTGAACCATAAACGTTCAAATGAAGCTGACATTTCCCCTCTAACGATGAACCACACTTCACCTCCACACGATTGGTTCAGCCTACCCCTTTATTACTCTGTCATCCAGATGAACAAGTACCTTGCTGTTTTTTGTCAGTGTTAAAGACACCAGACACACCTGGAACTCAGCATTTATTTTCTCCGTTATAGATCAACCCATTTTCCACAGGCTGATGATCCGTCAGATCTCTCATTCTGTACAATAAATACAAAACACGTCACTGTGCGGAAATGCTCAGTCTTTCGTTGAGTGTTTCGCACAATTCCTGTCAGCCCCACCTAACACAGGAGTAATTCAAGTCCATTCATGTACTAAACAGTCCATTACAAAATACCATAGATGGCAGACCAATTAAACTGTGCCAATATACAAAGGCAACACAGTATTGTAAGTGAGAACTAGTGTTTGCTTTCTGCATTCATTCATAATTCATTTTGCAGCTAATCCAGGAAGCTGTGGCAACATTTATTTGATTGAAGGGAGAACATTTTTCAGAGACAACAAGAAATAACAGGTAATAGACGTGGAAGTGGCCTGGGTGACATTCTCAAGATCGTCGGTGTTGCAGGTAATCCTAGCAATGTACATGCACAGCCCGAAAGTTCATTTTTGAGATAAGCCCAAGTAATCTTTATGATATTCTAACACGCTCTTTAATGAGTTATAAAGACCCTCTCAGTGCTGGGACCTCAATAATTTATGTTCTATTTTAATGATCTGGATGATAAAGTATTGTAACCAAATTTGCTGATGATCAAAAGATAGATAGGAAAGCAAATGTGAGGAGGATACAAAGGGGCTGCAAAGGGATACAGATTGATTGAACATAAAAGCAGGCCCAAAACAGGGCCTGGTGTGGCTAGTCCTCCCAGCTAAGATTGTACTGGGAGTGATATGCTGCAGACCTTTGTAAATAGTGCAAATAAATCCCAGTTCATTTACAGCCAGCTTCCTCTGAGTTATTCTGCCCATCGTGTCTACACTGACCCTCTGAGAGAGCACCCTACCTAGGTCTTCTCCTCCACTGTAGCAGCATAACCCCACAATTGGCTAGAACTTGTTCGGCTTTTTCCTGGATCCTTCAGCCCAAACCCTGTAGGTCGTTGGAAGCGTGAATGGAATATGGGGCAGCGAGACAAGATGGCGCCTGGGACTTGGCAGGACACAAGTGTATCTTTCCTTAATTATCGAGATTTAAGGATTGAGAAGTACACACAGAATGAACAGAACAGGGAGTTGAATTAAAATAGATAATTCAATGACAAATTATGTACAGAAAGAGAAAGGGAATAAAGAACAAATGGAAAAATAAAGAAATAGAGAGAAAAAACAAGGAAGGAAAAAGAAGAACAAATGTCAAATTTAAAACATGATATTTTCAAAATCTTCAACAATTCACAGTAGCACAGTGGGTAGCACTGTTGCTTCACAGCTCCAGGGTCCCAGGTTCGATTCCTGGCTTGGGTCACTGACTGTGCGGAGTCTGCACAATCTCCCCGGGTCTGCGTGGGTTTCCTCCGGGTGCTCCGGTTTCCTCCCGCAAGTCTCAAAAGACGTGCTATTAGGTAATTTGGACATTCTGAATTCTCCCTCTGTGCACTCGAACAGGAGCCGGAATGTGGCGACTAGGGGCTTTTCACAGCAACTTCATTATTATAAATCATTTTTCTTAAGGAATAAAACGCCACAGTTTAAATTCACTTTCCAGGATAAGATTTCAGTTTAATGTTTACACTTTCTGGTTCAGAGAGATTGATTGGTGGTCATAAACATTTATCACATCTTTAATAGGGTACTTACATTATTGATTTCCAGACTTGGCTTTCTGTGATGAGTTTATAAGGCAATTAATATGTAAACACAGCTACCGTTTAAAACTCATGGGGAGATTGAGGGAAAGCGGTTCATGAGGCTAATTATGGAGCAGTGCAAATCGTCCAGCAACCTTTGC
Source organism: Scyliorhinus torazame (assembly GCF_047496885.1). Lineage (NCBI taxonomy): Eukaryota > Metazoa > Chordata > Chondrichthyes > Carcharhiniformes > Scyliorhinidae > Scyliorhinus > Scyliorhinus torazame. Next base: position 200,029,999 of record NC_092719.1, on the reverse strand, counting down.
AATTCAGGAAGTATCACTCGCTCACTGCATATTCCTGGTCAATTTACACATGAATAACATGGTGCGTTGTTCATACACCTACACAATATTTATTTGTCAGCTAACTCTGGTCCGACAACTGATGAAAGAAAACTATTTCTCTGATTACATTTCACTGTCGCTGTGAGAGTAGGCCCCATTTGTGGTCTGCGGGTCCCAGTTTTGTTTTGTACTCTTTGTAATCAGCATCCAGTATACCTGCATGCATGTTGCACTGGCTTGTCCATTTTGGTTGTATCTTCTTTTCCAATCCAACTAGCTATTGTGCTGTAATATTTCTGCTTCAGCAAGAACTTGCCAAGCAGAAGCCTGGATCACAAAACCTCATCACGATTTGCACTTCAGTGCACGGAGGATGTTGAGCAGCCCATGCTCAATTCTACAAGAACTTTGATCCAAACCCAATTGTTAAACCATGGAGGTGAAGAAAATCTATTCCAGGAAGCATTTTAACTACATTTTGGATTTTGTTTTACAGCTGTAAATCTTGACTTAGAATGTAGACATTGCAACTCCTACTCCCCACCTCAAGGTTCTTGTTTATGATTTGTTCTTAGGTTTCGATACACTGGCTGGAATTTAATGAGCGTGTTATGGGCCAGGGTTTAGAGAACCCCAAAGTGTATCATGGAGTTCACCTGACCCACAACTTTTAATAGATTGTGGTATGGGGAACACACGGTCCACTCTACAGGTGTGGTACAGCAGAAATGGAAAAGTATTTTTTTAAAGCAAAACAATGTTTATTCTGTGAACTCAAGTTAACCTTTTTAAAACATACAGTGAACATCTTAGCAACCATCAATTCAAATACAACTCCCAAAGACTACAACACTAAGTAATCCTTTAAACTTTCCTTTTTAACATCCATACGACATAAAAACAAAACCTTTATCAGAAGCACATCAGGTTAAAGTCACTACTGAAAACATTTATAATTCTGAATTCACCAAATGATCAAGAGATAGTCTTTTGATGGCAGAGAGAACAGCAGTACACTTGCTTGGTCTGGCTTCAGCTCCCACACTGAAAACAAAACTAAAACACACCCTGCAGCCTGCTCAAAAACGTAAGTAAAAAGCTGACAGACAGCCCAGCTGCACCCACTCGCTGACATCACTGCAGTAGTAAACACCCATTTCTTAAAGGTACTCTCACATGACAAGTGCGACCGGGGTCTCACCCATCTAAAACCGGAGCTTTGCTTCTCTCCAGAATACCCAGCACAAATGCAAGGCAGCCAGGGACTTACCAGGACAGCTTCAGGCCTACCTTCAGGCCTCCCATTCATTTAATCTCCAAGCAGCGTGGAAATCCTGCCTCTGAAAGCTGCCAGGCCATCAGAGAGGAGGCCGTTGCCGGTATTACACTCAAGCCAGCAGGAGGGATCAGCCATAGATCCCAGACAGTGGCAAAATGTGTGTGAGATGGGTCTCGCAGGGAGGGGTCACCAGGGTCGACTGTTCAACAGCAAAGGCAGGGGATAGCTTCCTACGGCCCCCCCTCTTCCTGATGCTGAGTTTGTGTGAGCGAGAGACCCACCTGGTAGGCCACAGGCAAACCCAACAGGATTTGCCGAGCAGTCTCCCAGAATGTTGAGTCCCTTATCTGCCATTGGTTGAATGCCAGTGGCAACAGGATGAAGCCCTTAACTGGCCCTTAAATGGCTACTTATGGGACTCAAATGGCCTCTGGGTGAGAGGGTTGTCCTCAACCTTTCCACGCTCGGAGTTTGATTGAGGGGTATTGGGAAGATCGCAGAGTCCCCACCCCACACCCTTCCAATCTTACCCCACCTCCAATTTCACCTCAGGGGGACAACATTAAATTCCACCCTCTGTTTCAGAAACATAATCCTAAATCAGTCAATTGTTTCAATGTAGAACCTTCCCTTGCCAGTCTCCATGAAGACAATGTACTTGATACCAGCACATTGCTCAAGGGCAGCATGGGCTTCTTCATTAACCACTTAATTACATTTTTCAGTTGCTATTTAGGTTAGTTTCATATCTTTGAGTATTTATCCGAGTCACATCTTAACCCAACTCCAACATTTTTGAAGCTGCAATCTCACGGTTGACAGTACTGAATTATTGATATTATTCCTTTTCCCTTTCCTAATTTCTTCCATCACTGATACATGTGGGAATACAGGTGAAATTAACCATCACCATCACCCTGGTTACCAGTCATCCAGACATGCACACTTTCCGAGGACTAAAATCTAGCTGCCTTTCATCACCTCTTGTTCCAGTGGCATTACAGCCAAGTGTCGCTCCCCGAGCCGAGAACAACAAACTAAACACGCATCAGACCCAAGGGCTTCTTACAATCTTGTGTGGCTCTATACAACACTGTGGATTGCATTTACTTACAGATTCATGAAGTAAGGGCTATAGTGGGTGGGAGTGGGGGTGGGGGCGCACGTAGGGGGAAGGTTTCTATTCACAATTTATCAATAGGTTGCTATGGATGGGTCTTCAGTGGTTAATCAACTGATGTACGTCACTAAATAAACTGTGACGATTGGAAGATGTTAGTAAAATTGAATTATGAATGTAGTGAGCAACTTAAGGGTTAAACCCACCTGGAGTTAGAATGTGTATATTTGAAAATAATTCTGTTCGCAGAGCCTGGATGGCTTTTGCAGTGAGCAAGTGAAATTGACATAGGAATGTGTTTATCAGTCTAAGCTAACACACAGTGGATTGACTGGGGAGAGCCCCGGGAAATTAATGTGCTTTTGCAGCCTGCAGAGATCAAGGGCAGGATTCTCCATTCTGGAGACTAAGTCCCCACGCTGGCGTGAAAACGATGGCGTTTTATGCCAGGAAAACTGGTGCAAAACGGCCACCGATTTCCTGTTCCGGGTGCTGGTGGTGGGGGGGGGAGGCGAGCAGCCAGGCAGTGTAGAGCTAGCTGCCGATACGGCCTGGAGAGTTGCCGGTTCCGTGGCCGCGCATGCGCACGGCGGCGGCCGCGCTGTGCTTCACGGCGGATGCCGCTCACGGACCCGGCCCGCGAAATAGTCTCCCCCTTTGGCTGGCATGCACGCCCTGGACCGCCCCACCACAGTGCCCCGGCCCTGAATATGTCCACCCCTGCCCGCGGATCGGCCCTCCCCCGACTGTGGCGACACTGGACCTGAGTCCGCAGCCGTCACGCTGAGTTCCTGACCGGGGAGACCACACGTTTCCCACGCCATTGGGAACTTGACCGGTCGGGCTTGGAGCATCGTTTGGCAGGCCTCAGCCAATGTACGGAGGCCGTGGATACAGCGTGCGGCGTACTCTGCGAGTATGCCGCTTTTCAGGAGGCGGAGCATCGCCAAAACGGCGTCGCCCCCCGATTTCGGTGTCCTCGGGGATTCTCCGCCCCATCTCCGAATGCGATTCCGGCGTCGGGGATCGGAGAATCCAGCCCCATGTATTTTCCACATTGGGCAGGTGTGGTCATTGTTGGGTGGAGCTGAGAAAGGCAGAGAGGCAGTGAGTTTGCAGAAGCTTTAAGAGAGAAAGAGGAGCTGAGTTCTGATCTATCTAGCTCTGAATCCACAATTCTTCCCAAGTAGGATAATTTAAAAAAAAGAGAAATCTTGTCTGAAGACAAGGAAGAACCTAGTTGAAGAGCTATTTGAAGATATTCAGCCAGAGTCTGAAGGGGTTCCAACCAGAGTCAAATCTGTTTAATAAAGCAAGTATTACCCTATGCCCTGCTAATTTTAAACTGGATTAAGAGCTTTATTTCTTTCCTTGCTGTTTAATGAGAAATTGTATAGTTGTGTTAAGGGGTAATTAAAAGCTTTTCTTTTCAGGTGTGAAGTTAAAAGTTTAATATCGTATTCCTAATAAGGTTTTGTTTTAGAAATACCAAAGCCCTACTTTTTCATTCAATCACTCCTGGAGTGAATCATTCTTTCCGCACAGTCTTAAAATAAACTAAAATATTGGGGTTTCGGCCCAGTATCCTAGCCACTGTTGGAGTCTGGTCTGGGATTGTAATAAAATCAATATCTTCCAGTTAATAGTCAAACATATAAAGTAATTAACACTATCTAGTTGTTTGTAAGCCAGTGTAGGGTGTAATTAATACATACTGGGACTAGTTCCCAATAAATTACGATAGACAGCTTAATCAATTTGAGTTGTTTGACCCAACACAGGAAATAATAAAATGCTGACAAGATTACGACAATAACTATCAATGCCCAATTTGAAATTAATTTAAAATCTGAACAAAATAATTGAATTGATTCATTCATTCATTCACGCGAACTCTGAAGCAATTGACCATACCAAATAAAGTGCTAGTATTGAGACAGGGTGTAATAACCTGGCTCAACTATGTAAAGTTAATTGCTTCCTTGAACCACTTGCCCTGCAAAACCCTCCAAGTCCTCTCCAATCCCTCTGGCTCTCAGTGCAGCTCTACTGCATCCTTTCCGTTGCCTTGGTGATCTCTGACCTTACCTACATGGTATCTGTTGGCGCTCGGTCTCCTCCCGGCTCTGCTGTTTTACTGCTCTATGCAGTCTGGATTTCCTCTTTCCAGTCTGATAATCCACAGCTGCCTGAATACTCTCAGTAAGTAAACTTTAGTGGGGGAAAAAAAAATCAGTGGGTGGTGGCAGGCCAGGCAGCAGCTGCAAAGAGAACAGATGAGGTAATATTCCGCGCCCTGAACCTGAGGACATTGCAACTGAGCAGCATTTGAAAAGGAATGATGGAAGAGATGCTCACAAACAAACGGAATGAGACAGGTTTACTAATGTTTTCTCACGAGTGCATGTGTTTTTTCTCTCAACTTTCCTCCTTTATTTTTTCAATGCTCTTTACTGGCAGTATTCCCCAGATGTGACAAAGGGATCACAACTGAAACATTAATTAACCTGTTCTCTCCACAGCTACTGTCTGACCTGTTGAGCATTTCCAGTCTTTTCTTTCTCCTTCCTTGCTTCCGGGTCCTTTATTTCATCTCTTTTGGCTCCTCTCCTGTTGCTATTTCTTTTCAAAAACCGTCCACTCCATTCCTATAGATCTGAATGTGATCAAACGCCTGGACTCCAAAGACTCTTTTGACCTTCTGGGGTTCCATAGGAGAGGGGATCTGCGCATCAGTCTCGGCCACTCAGTCATTAACATCAGGATTCTACCCATTTGAGATTGATTTTCTTTTATTGAGCATTGTAGGTTGCAAGACAAAACCTCTTCTCTCCTCACCCCCACAGGGCTCAATGCGATAATGAGAGTTTGAGCTCCCTTACTGTAACCCTATGCCCAGTGGGGTATTAACCAAGGGAGATTTAATTCATTTTAAGGAAAGGAAAAATCGAGTTAAGTCTGAAAACAGCGCATGTGTTACTAAAAAGAAAAAACAAAATATAGCGTTTTTCTCCTGCAATTGAAGAAACCATTAATCAAAGATATAAATTGCGACAAGATCCATTGCGTTTGCTAATGCCACCAAGCTGATGGCAGAAAGGTGAAACATTGCATCCAGAATTTATTGATTAATGCTAGGCAGTTAGTTAAAGACAGAACATGAGTTAAATCTGTTGCTGTTACTGTATTTACAACCCGCAGAGTAAAGCCATGGGTTACGTGATTTGGCAAGGAAAATTATTTGTGACAGGAACTCAGACATAAAAATTATTCAGCATGCCTCTTGAGTAATATCCTTACACTTGTAATTATGTTGTAAAGTGCGGGTTGGCGATGGGTAGGTGGAAAAAGCTTTAGCAAGAGAGATAACCTATTGAAATTGGGGTTGAGGATCAGAATTGCTAATTGCGCTAAAGAATGAAAAAGCTGAAGAGCGCATCAGGAGAAAAATGTAACATGAAAGTAAAGTGTCGAAAGATGAGAATGCAAACAGCGAACAAGTCGGGAGACAGTGGTGCAGTGGTAATGTCACTGGGTTAGTAATCAAGAGGCACTCTGGGGAGATGATTTCCAATCTCACCACGGCAACTGGTGGAATTTAAATTCAATAATAAACTTGGAATTTAAAATTAGTCTCTCAGTAACGGTGACCACAAAACTATCAGCCATTGCCATAAAAATCCCACCTGGTTTACTAATGCACCTTCAGGGAAGGAAACCTGCTGGCCTGACCTGGTCTGGCCTACATGTGACCCCAGACCCACGACAATGTGGGAGAGGGGAGAGGAGAGAATGGAGGCTGTGATTATCAGGAAGATGGAGGACTGCGGCATGGAATTTCAGCTCGCTGAAGGGTGTGACAGGATATGTAACTTAGGAAGCGACTTGACATGGGAACTGGAGAAAAAGGGATCATGGACCAAGCCAAGACAAACCAAAGAGCAAGGGAATCAAAGGACAGCACTCGATTCATTTTTGAGATGGGATCAGAATACTTAAGGTGGTTGTTCCTGACAGGCGCAGATGCAATGGACCGAAGAGCCTTTTCTGTGCTGTACACCTCTATGACTCTGAAGAAACAGGACGGGATCAAAAGAAAGGTTAAGTGTAAAAAAAGAGGCAACTAAGGGGGACAAATTCCACAAGGCCTGTTTTCTGCTTCAGAGATTATGAGGCGTGATCACCCGGTGCCTTGTTCTATTCATGTCGGCAGCCCGCAAACTCTCTCCTCTAAGTTGAGTGTAAAATGTGCTGGAGACTGCTTGCACGCTCAGCAGGGGGCCCAGCTGCCTGTGTTTCAGCTAAACTGCGCATCTTTTTAAAAATAAATTTAGACTACCCAATTATTTTTTTTCCCAATTGAGGGGCAATTTAGAGTGGCCAATCCACTTACCCTGCACATCTCTGGGTTGTGGGGGCGAAACCCACGCAGACACAGGGAGAATGTGCAAACTCCACACGGACAGTGACAAGGACGTCCAACAGAGAGTAGTTTATTCACTAGCTTAGCAGCTATTTTAACACTTGTGCTTGGCCCACGCTCCCGGGGATAACCCTCACAGTCCCACGTTCTCACGTGACCACTCGATCGGCATCTTCCCCGTTTATTTGGAACACCCGGTGGCACGAGACGTGAGTGTGCGCAGTAGGAAATTATGTACACACCATTGTACAACATACAAGCTAAACAAGCTAACAATGCACAACTATTTACATATACAACTGGTGGATAGTCTGTCACGTCTCCGCACCCCACACTGGCCATGTAGTGTTAGTCCATCCTGTATGGTTAGTCCATATCTGATAGCGAAGAATGTGTGGAGCTGTGGGAAAGCTCCCTTGTGGATTCTGACCAGCCCCTCATGAAGATATAATGCAATTGTCTGTATGTGATGCCAGTCTGTAAGGCATCTTTAGAGTTCCTGAATTTTACGAGAGGACAGCACCTCTATTGTTATTATGTCTATGTTTCTATCATGTCCTGCCTGGTCTGTGGTGGGTAGGAAGGCTCCGGAGAGAGCATCAGCCAACTACAGTTCCTTACCATGTTTGTAGACGTCACTGAGGTCTGCTGATATAAGTCTGGGTGCTCGAACGCCAAAGTATGTGTGGCTGCATGGGCTTGTTTTAGTCTGTTGAAGATCGTTGTGTGATGCTCCTGTCAGAATCCTTTGACGTCCTGGTGGAGAGATTGACAAAGAGGTCCACTGACCTCACTATAACACAGGATGAACTTAGAAAGATAGTTTGTCATACCACAAAATCACTGTAAGGAGTGGTTGTCCAGGAATGGTCATTTGTCCTACGGTCATTGGGTGGGATTCTCTGTGTCAGAGACTGCATGCTCCTGCCAGTGGAGAATTGGAACATTTTTGCCCGGCCGCGAGGAATGCCAGGGTGACGCAATTACATCCATGAAAATGGGCCAGCACGCTGCCCATGGGCATCCCGTACATGAGGTACAAGGTACCTTACAGGAGGCTGCGAAATAAGATAAGAGCCCATGATGTTAGGGGCAAGATATTGGCATGGATAGAGAATTGGCTGACTGGCAGAAGGCAGAGAATGGGGATAAAGGGGTCTTTTTCAGGATGGCAGCTGGTGACTAGTGGTGTGCCTCAGGGGTCAGTGTTGGGAACACAACTATTCACAATATACATTAATGATCTGGAAGAAGGAACTGAAGGCATTGTTGCTTAGTTTGCAGATGATAAAAACATATGTAGAGGGACAGGTAGTGTTGAGGAAGCAAAGAGGCTGCAGAAGGGCCTGCGCAGGCTAGAAGAGTGGGCAAAGAAGTGGTAGATGGAATACAATGTGGAAAAGTGTGAGGTTATGCACTTTGGTAGGAAGAATAGAGGCGTAGACTATTTTCTAAATGGGGAAGGGCTTTGGAAATCTGAAGCACAAAGGGACTTAGGAGTCCTAGTTCAAAATTCTCTTAAGCTTAACAGACAGGTTCAGTTGGCCGTTAGGAAGGCAAATGCAATGTTAGCATTTCAAGAGGATTAGAATCCAAGAGCAGGGACAGTCTGTAAGAAAGGGATGTGTTTGCCTTGGAAGGGGGATGACCAGAATGTCATGAACAATGGCGACAGGGTGGCACAGTGGTTAGCACTTCTGCCTCACAAAGCAGGGACCTGGGTTCAATTTGACTTTGGGTGACTGCGTAGAGTTTATACATTCTCCCCGTGTCTGCATGAGTTTCCTCCTGGAGCTCCGGTTTCTTCCCACAGTCCAAAGATGTGCAGGTTAGGCGGATTGGCCATGCTAAATTGTCCCAAAGTGTCCACAGGTTACAGAGATCGGACAGGGGTGTGGGCCTAGGCAGGGTGCTCTTTCATAAGGCTGGTGAAGTATCGATGGGCTGAATGGCCTTCTTCTGCACTGTAGAGATTCTATGATTCGATGATATTGCGAGGTTGACCTGCAAAGATTTGCACCAGGTACTGCTGGAAAATCTCACTGCGAGTGGAGATCCCATAGGGCATATGAAGAAAATGATATCTGCCTATTGGAGACATGAATGTGGTTAGTTTCAAGGATTTCTCATCTAATGGGATCTGCCAGACCTGCACTTTGCATCAAAAATGCTGAACACCTTGGCATTTGGCATATCTTCTATCATCCGAATCCACTGTCTTCATAGGGTGATGAGCTCTGAGCAGTGCTTTGTTCAAGTGAACTGTGTCAATGCATATCCTGACCGCACCATCTTTTTTTTAACTGTGCCCACCATTGCTAAAACCAAGCGCTGTCATTGGTAGCTTACCAATGATGGAGGATCTGCAGCTTCGCTGCTTTGGTAGCGCACCAATGTTCGAGGATTGCAGTCAAAGAGGTCTTTGTCTTCTGTCATCTCTGCGACTTGCTGTTGTAGAGCATGCTCTTCTGGACCAAGTTGAATGAACCCCAATACAATGCTATCCCGAAGCCCTTATGGTGCTTTACATTCTGGTCAACTGTATGGAAGTTGAAATTTTCCTGTGTGCAATGGAGGGTTCCTGCACCTTCGGGTGTGGTTTGTTTGTCCGCCATACACCATGAGGTCCGACTGGGTCTGGGCTCTGGTACTGCAAATGGGTCTAATTCCCAGAACATTCAGCTGGATAATCGGTTGCACTTTGTTCCAATGTCAATCTTTACCTTTAGTCTTGCATTCCATGGCAGCTGGTTGGTCCTCCAGGAGTCAGGATGTCAGGAAGGTGGACGAATTAGAACTCAGCCAAAGCAGCGAAGCTACAGACCCACCAACAACACTTGCTTGTGAGAGAGTCGACACTATCACAGGAAAGGGTAAGATCTTCATCCTCAGAAGATTTTCCACTTCGACACGCACAGCAACATCAGCAATATGAAGGGAAAGAACCACACCAGACCGTAGATGAAACAGCACTGCCAATTGCCAGCTGTGGTTCAGTTGGTAGCACTCTCACTTGAGGCAAGAGGCTGTGGGTTCACCCTCACCCCACAAGGCTGAGGCACTGGAGGTCGACACTCCTGTGAAGTACTGAGGGAGTGCCGCACTGTCAGAGGGTCAGTACTGAGGGAGTGACGCACTGTCAGAGGGTCAGTACTGAGGGAGTGACGCACTGTCAGAGGATCAGTACTGAGGGAGTGCTGCACTGTCAGAGGGTCAGTACTGAGGGAGTGCCGCACTGTCAGAGGATCAGTACTGAGGGAGTGCTGCACTGTCAGAGGGTCAGTACTGAGGGAGTGACGCACTGTCAGAGGGTCAGTACTGAGGGACTGCTGCACTGTCAGAGGGTCAGTACTGAGGGAGTGACGCACTGTCAGAGGGTAAGTACTGAGGGAGTGACGCACTGTCAGAGGGTCAGTACTGAGGGAGTGCTGCATTGTCAGAGGGTCAGTACTGAGGGAGTGACGCACTGTCAGAGGGTCAGTACTGAGGGAGTGACGCACTGTCAGAGGGTCAGCACTGAGGGAGTGACGCACTGTCAGAGGGTCAGTTCTGAGGGAGTGCTGCACTGTCAGAGGGTCAGTACTGAGGGAGTGACGCACTGTCAGAGGGTCAGTACTGAGGGAATGCTGCACTGTCAGAGGGTCAGTACTGAGGGAGTGACGCACTGTCAGAGGGTCAGTACTGAGGGAGTGCTGCACTGTCAGAGGGTCAGTACTGAGGGATAGCCGCACTGTCAGAGGGTGAGTACTGAGGGAGTGACACACTGTCAGAGGGTCAGTACTGAGGGAGTGCTGCACTGTCAGAGGGTCAGTGCTGAGGGAGGGCTGCACTGTCAGAGGGTCAGTACTGAGGGATAGCCGCACTGTCAGAGGGTCAGTACTGAGGGAGTGCTGCACTGTCAGAGGGTCAGTACTGCGGGAGTGACGCACTGTCAGAGGGTCAGTACTGAGGGAGTGACGCACTGTCAGAGGGTCAGTACTGAGGGAGTGCTGCACTGTCAGAGGGTCAGTACTGCGGGAGTGACGCACTGTCAGAGGGTCAGTACTGAGGGAGCGACGCACTGTCAGAGGGTCAGTACTGAGGGAGTGCTGCACTGTCAGAGGGTCAGTACTGAGGGAGAGACGCACTGTCAGAGGGTCAGTACTGAGGGAGTGCTGCACTGTCAGAGGGTCAGTACTGAGGGAGTGCTGCACTGTCAGAGGGTCAGTGCTGAGGGAGTGCTGCACTGTCAGAGGGTCAGCACTGAGGGAGTGAGGCACTGTCAGAGGGTCAGTACTGAGGGAGTGCCACACTGTCAGAGGGTCAGTACTGAGGGACTGCTGCACTGTCAGAGGGTCAGTACTGAGGGAGTGCTGCACTGTCAGATCGTCAGTGCTGAGGGGGTGACGCACTGTCAGAGAGAGGGTCACCACTGAGGGAGCGCTGCACTGTCAGAGGGTCAGTACTGAGGGTGTACTGCACTGTCAGAGGGTCAGTACTGAGGGAGTGCTGCACTGTCAGAGGGTCAGCACTGAGGGAGTGACGCACTGTCAGAGGGTCAGTACTCAGCGAGTGACGCACTGTCAGAGGGTCAGCACTGAAGGAGTGCTACACTGTCAGAGGGTCAGTACTGAGGGAGTGCTGCACTGTCAGAGGGTCAGTGCTGAGGGAGTGCTGCACTGTCAGAGGGTCAGCACTGAGGGAGTGACGCACTGTCAGAGGGTCAGTACTGAGGGAGTGCTGCACTGTCAGGGGGTCAGTACTGAGGGACTGCTGCACTGTCAGAGGGTCAGTACTGAGGGAGTGCTGCACTGTCAGAGGGTCAGTACTGAGGGAGTGACGCACTGTCAGAGGGTCAGTACTGAAGGAGTGACGCACTGTCAGAGGGTCAGTACTGAGGAAGTGACGCACTGTGAAAGGGTCAGTACTGAGGGAGTGACACACTGTCAGAGGGCCAGTACTGAGGGAGAGCTGCACTGTCAGAGGGTCAGTACTGAGGGAGTGACACACTGTCAGAGGGTCAGTACTGAAGGAGTGACGCACTGTCAGAGGGTCAGTACTGAGGGAGTGCTGCACTGTCAGAGGGTCAGTACTGAGGGAGTGACTCACTGTCAGAGGGTCAGTACTGAGGGAGTGACGCACTTGTCAGAGGGTCAGTACTGAGGGAGTGTCGCACTGTCAGATGGTCAGTACTGCGGGAGTGACGCAGTGTCAGAGGGTCAGTACTGTGGGAGTGACGCACTGTCAGAGGGTCAGTACTGAGGGAGTGACGCACTGTCAGAGGGTCAGTACTCAGCGAGTGACGCACTGTCAGAGGGTCAGCACTGAGGGAGTGCTGCACTGTCAGAGGGTCAGTACTGAGGGAGTGCTGCACTGTCAGCAGGTCAATACTGAGGGAGTGACGCACTGTCAGAGGGTATGTTCTGAGGGAGTGCTGCACTGTCAGATGGTCAGTACTGCGGGAGTGACGCACTGTCAGGGGGTCAGTACTCAGCGAGTGACGCACTGTCAGAGGGTCAGTACTCAGCGAGTGCTGCACTGTCAGAGGGTCAGTACTGAGGGAGTGCTGCACTGTCAGCGGGTCAATACTGAGGGAGTGACGCACTGTCAGAGGGTCAGTTCTGAGGGAGTGCTGCACTGTCAGAGGGTCAGTACTGAGGGAGTGCTGCACTGTCAGAGGGTCAGTACTGAGGGAGTGCTGCATTGTCAGAGGGTCAGTACTGAGGGAGTGCTGCATTGTCAGAGGGTCAGTACTGAGGGAGTGCTGCATTGTCAGAGGGTCAGTACTGAGGGAGTGACGCACTGTCAGAGGGTCAGTACTGAGGGAGTGCTGCATTGTCAGAGGGTCAGTACTGAGGGAGTGCCACACTGTCAGAGGTCTCAGCGTCCATTGCAGCAGAATAGGGAGCACCAAAGTCTGCAGTGTCATGACTTTTACATTTGTGGGATGTGGGCAATCCCAGCAATTCATTGCCTAACCATAATTACCCTTGAACTGTGTGAACCACCTTGCTGTGGATCTCTAATCTGGAGTCACACGTAGACCAAACGCAGTAAGGACGGCAGATTTCCTGCCCTAAAGGTTGTTAGTGAACCAGATGGGTTTTTTACGACTGTTGTTTTATGGTCATCATTCTTTTCATTGAAGTCAAATTTCACAATCTGCCATGGTGCAACGGGATCCAAAGCATTACCCGGGGTCTCCAGAATACTAGTGCAGTGACAATACCACAATGTCACTGCCTCCCCATGGAGTGGAAGCTCAGACTGAAGTCCTGAGATCCGTTGCCATGGAAGCCCAGCTCATTGCTCTGGGCGTTGAGACTGCTGCCATCAAGTGGCAGATATTGGTACTTGAAATGAGATACAACCTCTCACAGAATCCCAGCAATCTGTTCTGGCAGATTACCAGGACTGCTGAGGCCCCACCCAATGTACATTGCAGTGGTTACATGGAGCATAAACCTGCTGTCCTCTCCCAGAATGAGAGAATTTGTGCTCTCGTCACAACTCCCCGCTAGTACCTTTGCTGTTGGCTCTCAACTCCTCTATCTGAGGGTGGCCTCCATAGCCTGGTGGCAAGGGCGCCACCTCATGATAGCAAGATTATCGAGGATGCAGTGGACCACCACAAGCCTAGAGACACACTCTAGTAAGTTTTGGAGGATCCCCCTGAGCAGAGCAGCCAATGTCACCCTTGCTTCAGTGTTCCAATGGCTTATCATTGCTTTCATGATAGATCTGGATCTGGGAGTTTCCGACAGATGAGGCCACATCTGGATCTGGATTTGGATCACGTGACGTCTCGCGAAATTCCATTTAATCTTGCGAGACGTTTCGACCATTGCAAATCTCGCGAGAGGCCTCATGTGCGATTCAACTGTCTCGTCTCGACTTCAAGCCCAGAGTTTGAGAGCGGGGAGATTATGCTGGAACTGTATAAAATGTTGGTTCGGCCACAGCTAGATTATTGTGCGCAGTTCTGGAATTCACATTATAGAAGGGATGTGACAGCACTGGAAAGGGTGCAGAGGGAATTTACCAGGATATTGTCCGTGCTGAAGAGTTTTAGCTATGAACAGAAATTGGATAGACTGGGGTTATTTTCCTTGGAGCAGAGGAGACTGAGGGGGGCATGATCGAGATGTACAAAATTATGAGGAGAGATCAATGACCAGGGGGCATAGATTTACGGTAAGGGGCAGGGGGTTTAGAGGGGATGTGAGGAAAAACCTTTTTACCCAGAGGGTGGTGGGAGTCTGGAACTCGCTGCCTGAAAGGGTGATGGAGGCGGAGACTCTCATAACATTTCAGAAGTATTTAGATGAGCACTTCTGATGCCAAGGTGTACAAGGCTATGGGCCAAATGCTGGAAAATGGGATTAGAATACTTGGGTGGGTGTTTTTGACCGGTGCAGACGCGGGCCTTTTCTGTGCTGTAAATCTCTACGACTCTACTACAGTTGCTATAAAAATGCAAGAAAAACATTTAAAAGCTTGGCTTAAGTACACAGCCAGCACAGTGAAAGTCCCAATGTCCACGACTTGGAGCCTCTGTGTAATTTCTTTATCCTCCCCACCCCCCCATGGAGAAATTTGAATTCCATAAAAATCTGGCATTAAACGTCTAATGATGACCATTGTTGATTGTCATAAAAATCCATCTGGTTCACTCATGCCCTTTCGGGAAGGAAATCTGCTGTTCTTACCCGGTCTGGCCTACACATGAGTCCAGAATCCACAGCAACGTGGTTGACTTTTAAATGGTGCGAGCAGACCAAGCAATTAGGATTGGGCAATAAATGCTGGCCCAGCCAGCAATGCCCGCATCCCATGAATGAATAAAAAGAATTGAGTGAGGAGATCCATAGTCAATCTTTTCAAGAAAAGCATCACACAATCCTTTCCCTGGTGAGTGAATCTGAACACTCTGCAAGTTTAATATTTCAGAAATATTTCATTTCACATGCTTGTTGCATTTGTGAGCTCAATAAGCCATTACAGATAAGGGATCAGGCATATTAATTTGGGATGTAACCTTAACTAACAATCTGTATTAATTATCAGTGCTTAAGAAATAATTTATTGTCGAACTTAATTTGCAGGTTGCTATTAATCTATTTAGTTGGGGACTCGGGGGAACTTAATTATTAGTTGTTACCAACTTATTAAATTGGAAGTTGAAGGGGCCATAATTTATTCATCACAATTAATCTCCGGTACAAAAGAAAGATCGGGGTCATTGGGAGCAGTGACAAGGTGAGTTGTAAGCAAAGCAATGTTACAGCCAGAATTGAAGGTGTAAAATTAATTCCAGAAGGCTTACTCGAGTACTTAATTTATTTATGGACAGTGTTCATCGACTAATTGATAAAGAATCTCAAAATCAGATCACCAACCTCTTCCTACTTAGATCCATCCCGATCTACATCCCCAAGGCCTTTTTCAAAGCACTAGACAAAGTAATCATGGCGTCCGTATTGGGGGGGGGGGGGGATGCTAGGATCCCAAAGAAGGTGCTACAAAATCAAAGTCCGGGGAGGGGGCTCTCCCAAACCTACAATTCTACCACTGTGCGGCGACGGCCGAGCGAATAAGGGGATGGATTGGATCAAGGAGCCAGAAGTCGAGTGGGTGCGCGCGGAAGAGGCCTCTTGCATGGGGACCTCCCTCCGGACCCTTGCCACGGCGGCACTCCCATCCTCACCCAAAAATCACTCTAGCAGCCCGGTGGTGATAGCCACCCTCCAGTCCTGGAACCAACTACAGCAGCAATTTGGCTTGACCAAAATGTCGGACAAGGCCCATCTGCAACATCCATAGGTTCACACCAGCGCTGACTGATGCCACCTTTAAAAAGTGGGGACAGGACGGAGGGACACTGACAGTCAGGGACCTATGCACGGACGGCAGGATCGCAACACTGGATGAACCGACAGAGAAATTCCAGCTAGCCAGGGGGAACAAGCTAAGGTACCTGCAACTCAAAAACTTCCTACGAAAGGAGACAAGGACCTACCCACAACCGCCACGACAGACATTAATGGAAGAGTTGCTGGACGCAAGCATCCTAGAACAAAGAACAAAGAACAAAGAAATGTACAGCACAGGAACAGGCCCTTCAGCCCTCCAAGCCCGTGCCGACCATGCTGCCCGACTAAACTACAATCTTCTACACTTCCTGGGTCCGTATCCCTCTATTTCCATCATATTCATGTATTTGTCAAGATGCCCCTTAAATGTCACTATCGTCCCTGCTTCCACCACCTCCTCCGGCAGCACGTTCCAGTCACCCACTACCCTCTGTGTAAAAAACTTGCCTCGTACATCTACTCTAAACCTTGCCCCTCTCACCTTAAACCTATGCCCCCTAGTAATTGACCCCTCTACCCTGGGGAAAAGCCTCTGACTATCCACTCTGTCTATGCCCCTCATAATTTTGTAGACCTCATAATTTTGTAGACCTAGATAAAGGGAACTGTAGCGACATGTACGACCGACTGGTAGAAGGAGCCGACACCGTACTGGACGCAACAAGAAAGAAATGGGAGGAGGACCTGGGGATTGAAATAGGGTGGGGACTGTGGTGTTGGGTGTTCTAACACACAGAAGAGCCAACACAGTTGCATATGGTACAACGCTTCTTTATTTAAACTCACTATTTACAACTTGGTCTTTGCACTCTGCACGTGGGGGGCTCCCTGCTTGTGGTGTTTCAACAGCTCTTTCTTGTTTCCTTCTCCCCAGACCTACTGACCTCCAGGTGTCGTGCTCGTGCTTTTTATGTGGTTGGTGTTCTTGTCTGTGATTGGTTGTGGTGTTGTGTGCTCTGATTTGCCTGTTAGTGTGTCCATCATGATGTGTGTGTTTGAATATCATGACATCCCCCCTTTTTACAAAGATATGTGCCTACGTGGTAATAAATATGATCGTGACGTGAGTGCATCTAAGAGTGTGTGTGTGTCGTGTGCAGCATGTGTCTATGACGGAACTATGTACATGGGGCGATGTCGAGTGCGTCACATGAATCCAGTTGTACCATAACATAACAGAAATGCGAACGAGAGAAGAAGAAAAAAAATTTGAACAGTTGTCCAGTTAGACGACATCTGGAACGATAAACAACAACAGGTTATCATGTAAAATTGTCCAACTTATTAAACATATGAACTGTATTATAAGTCCATTCTAATGGGTTTGCGACGAATTCGGGTTGACCGCCTTAAGGGTGGATCAAGAACCACCGGCTGCTGTGCAGGCATGGCCATGGGTGGCGATGGAAAGGGCGTGATGTGCGGCAGCTCCACAAAGTCATCCTCGGAAGCCTGTTGAGGATCTGGCGTGTTGTGTGGCTGTGAGCGTGGAAGTCGGCGAAGGGCGCGCCGATTGCGGCGACGCACGGAACCATCCGGCATGCGAACCAGGAACGAGCGGGGAGCCACTTGTCGGAGGACTTCGGCCGGTGCTGACCAGCCACCATACGGTTGATGGACGCGTACTTTGTCTCCGGAGGACAGGGGGGGCAGGTCCGTCGCTCGTGTGTCGTACCGACCTTTCTGGCGATCACGCTGCAGTTGCATGTTCCGAAGAACCGCCTCATGGTCTGTTGTCGGTGCCAGGACGGAAGGTACCGTCGTCCTGAGGGAGCGACCCATTAGTAGCTGCGCTGGCGAGAGGCCCGTGGATAACGGGGCCGATCGATAGGCCAGCAAGGCAAGGTTAAAGTCCGATCCGTCATCAGCCGCCTTGCACAGGAGCCGCTTTGCGATGTGGACACCCTTTTCAGCCTTCCCGTTCGATTGTGGATGCAGAGGGCTGGATGTCACATGAGTGAAACCATATGCTGCGGCAAAGGACGACCATTCACGGCTGGCAAAACAAGGTCCATTGTCTGACATGACAGTCCTTGGAATGCCGTGGCGAGCAAACGTTTCCTTGCAGGCCCCAATGACTGCGGACGACGTCAGATCATGGAGAGGCATGACTTCCGGGTAGTTTGAGAAGTAGTCTATAATAACAATGTAATCTTTGCCGAGCGCGTGAAATAGGTCAACACCCACCTTCGCCCAGGGGGACGTCACCATCTCGTGTGGTAGAAGTGTTTCCGGAGGTTGCGCTGGCTGAAACCTCTGACAGGTTGTGCAGTTGAGCACCATGTTGGCTATGTCTTCATTAATACCCGGCCAATATACCGCCTCCCGGGCCCTTCGTCTGCATTTTTCGACGCCCAAGTGGCCTTCGTGTAGTTGACGAAGAATCATCTGGCGCACACTGTGTGGAATGACGATCCTATGCGATTTCATAAGGACCCCGTCTATATTGGTGAGATCATCTCGCACATTATAAAACTGGGGGCACTGCCCTTTTAGCCACCCTTCCGTCATGTGGCGCATCACTCGCTGCAGCAGAGGGTCAGTCGCCGTCTCTGCGCGTATGTGGGCCAGACAAGGATCATCAGCTGGCATATTTGCTGCTGTCAGAGTCACGTGTGCCTCAATTTGACGCACGAACCCCTCCGCATCTGGTGGTGTGCTCACTGCTCGGGAAAGAGTGTCCGCCACTATGAGTTCCTTCCCCGGAGTGTAGATCAGTTCAAAATCGTACCTCCTGAGTTTAAGTAAGATGCGCTGGAGGCGAGGAGTCATGTCGTTCAGGTCTTTGTTAATGATGTTGACCAGGGGGCGGTGGTCAGTTTCGACCGTGAATCGTGGCAGGCCATACACATAGTCGTGGAACTTGTCCAGTCCAGTTAACAAGCCCAGGCATTCTTTTTCGATTTGCGCGTAGCGCTGTTCGGTAGGGGTCATGGCTCGTGAGGCATACGCAACCGGGGCCCATGATGACGTGCTGTCTTTTTGCAGGAGTACCGCTCCAATACCAGATTGGCTGGCGTCTGTTGAGATCTTTGTAGGGCGAGTCGTGTCAAAGAAGGCCAGCACTGGTGCCGTGACCAGTTTGTGCTTGAGCTCCTCCCATTCCCGCTGATGCGACTGGTGCCAGTTGAATTCCGTCGATTTTTTTACGAGATGGCGCATGTTTGTTGTATGAGAAGCCAGGTTGGGAATGAACTTCCCAAGGAAGTTGACCATGCCCAGGAATCTTAAGACAGCCTTCTTGTCAGCCGGTCGTGGCATGGCTGTGATGGCGCTAACCTTGTCTGCATCGGGACGGACCCCGGACCTTGAGATGTGGTCCCCGAGGAATTTCAGCTCCGTCTGGCCGAAAGCACACTTCGCACGGTTGAGACGCAGGCCATTTTGCCGTATGCGGGTGAAGACACGTCGAAGACGATGCATGTGTTCCTGCGGAGTGGTGGACCAAATGATGATATCGTCCACATATACACGTACCCCTTCGATGCCTTCCATCATCTGCTCCATAATGCGGTGGAATACTTCAGATGCCGAAATGATGCCGAATGGCATCCGGTTGTAGCAGAATCTGCCAAAAGGGGTGTTGAATGTGCATAGTCTTCGGCTGGCCGGGTCCAGTTTGATCTGCCAGAATCCTTTGGACGCATCCAATTTAGTGAATATGTTGGCTCGCGCCATCTCGCTGGTGAGGTCTTCTCGTTTCGGGATGGGATAGTGTTCCCGCATGATGTTGTTGTTCAGATCTTTTGGATCTATACATATACGGAGCTCGCCAGAGGGCTTCTTTACACAGACCATGGAGCTGACCCATGGCGTGGGCTCCGTGACCTTGGATAGGACCCCTTGGTCCTGAAGAATCTGCAGTTGTGCCTTGAGGCGGTCTTTGAGAGGCGCAGGAACCCTGCGAGGTGCGTGAACGACAGGGATGGCGTCCGGTCTGAGTCAAATCTTGTACGTGTGTGGCAATGTCCCCATGCCTTCAAAAACCTCCTGGTTGTGAGCGAGGAGGGAATGGAGATTCGCGTGGAACTCAGCATCCGGGAAGTCGGATATCGCATCTGGAGAGAGAGACATGATGCGCTGTACCAGGTGAAGGACCTTACACGCTTGTGCGCCCAGTAACGAGTCCTTTGATGAGCCCACAACTTCGAAGGGGAGTGTGGCCGTGTACCTCTTGTGAGTCACCTGTAGCTGGCAAGATCCTACGGACGGGATAACGTTCCCGTTATAGTCAACCATCTTAAGCCGGGATGGTGTGATGGGTGGTTTGACCTTCATGGCCTGGACTGCAGAGTAAGCAATCAGGTTGGCGGATGCGCCGGTGTCCAGACGGAAGGCGACGCGCGATCGGTTGACCGTCAGGGTGGCACACCACTCATCGTCTGGATTGATGGCATTGACCTTGTTGACATCAATGACGGCAACTCGGAAGTCATCCTGGTCATCTGCATCACTTAACTGGAAGTCGTGATGCGTGGGCTGGACGGTCCTGACTCGTGTGCGAGGTTGTCGAGGATGCGCCGGATCCATGGGTTGAGCCGCACGACAGCGGGCTGCGTAGTGGCCTATCATGGCACATCTGTTGCACTGTCGGTATTTTGCAGGACATTGCCCTTTTAAGTGTAGACCTCCACACTTGCTGCACGTCATGACGTCACGACGTTCGTTGCGCCACTGCGCATGCGCAGTGCGATCTTGCGGTGGGCGCGCCTGCGCAGTGCGTCCCTCGTTGTGGCCGTTATTCTTGGCGCGCACCTGCGCGGGAGACCGCGAAAAGCGCGGGAAGCGGCCGCTGTCGTCCGGGCCGTGGGGCGGGAAGAAATCGACGGCCTGGATGCGTTCAACGTCGTGGGCGGCCTGGCTTGCCGATTCGACGGCTGGGGACCCCCTCCGTGCCAACTCGGACGCCTGAAATCGGGCAAAACGGCAGGCAGCATTTTCATGGAGGACACAGGCTTCCACAGCAGACGCTAAGGTGAGGCTCTTTATTTTAAGAAGCTGCTGGCGTAGGCCACTAGAGGCAACGCCAAAAACAATCTGGTCCCTGATCATGGACTCTGTGGTGGTGCCGTAACCGCAGGATTGCGCTAGAATCCGGAGGTGCGTCAAAAAGGGTTGAAAAAGCTCCTCCTTACCTTGCAGGCGTTGCTGAAAGATGTATCTTTCGAAAGTTTCGTTTACTTCAGTTTGAAAGTGCTGGTCCATTTTGAGGATGACCGTGTCATATTTGGCCTGGTTTTCGCCTTCCTCGAACACCAGTGAATTATAGACATCGTTTGGGTGGGGGCCTGCGTAGAAGAGGAGCATTGCAATCTTCGAATCATCCGAGACATTCTGTTTTTCGGTGGCACGGATGTACAGGTCAAATCGCTGCCTGTAGAGCTTCCAGTTGGTGCCTAGGTTCCCCGTGACTTGCATCGGCTGCGGTTTGCCGGTGTGGTCCATGTCCAGAATGGCAGGTTGGTAGGCAGGTATCGATCCACTCCTGTACCATGTGGTGTTGGGTGTTCTAACACACAGAAGAGCCAACACAGTTGCATATGGTACAACGCTTCTTTATTTAAACTCACTATTTACAACTTGGTCTTTGCACTCTGCACGTGGGGGGCTCCCTGCTTGTGGTGTTTCAACAGCTCTTTCTTGTTTCCTTCTCCCCAGACCTACTGACCTCCAGGTGTCGTGCTCGTGCTTTTTATGTGGTTGGTGTTCTTGTCTGTGATTGGTTGTGGTGTTGTGTGCTCTGATTTGCCTGTTAGTGTGTCCATCATGATGTGTGTGTTTGAATATCATGACAGGGACTCTGGAGCGAAGCACTGCATCGGGTCAACTCCACCTCCACCCGTGCAAGGCTCAGCCTGACACAACTAAAAGTGGTACATAGAGCCCACTTAACAAGAACCCGTATGAGTAGGTTCTTCCCAGAGGTGGAGGATAGATGTGAACGGTGCCAAGGAGGCCCGGCCAACCACGCCCACATGTTCTGGTCTTGCCCCAGACTTGCGGGGTACTGGACAGCCTTCTTTGAGGCAATGTCCAAAGTGGTGGGGATGAGAGTGGAGCCATGCCCAAAAGTGGCGGTCTTCGGGGTTTCAGACCAGCCACATCTATTTCTGGGGAGGAGGGCGGATGCCCTTGCCTTTGCCTCCCTGATCGCCTGCCATAGAATCCTGTTCGGCTGGCGGTCAGCAGCACCACCCAAAGCTGCAGACTGGCTGTCCGACCTCTCGGAATCTCTCCAAATGGAGAAAATCAAATTTGCCATCCAAGGGTCAGACGACGGCTTCCACAGAACGTGAGAGCCATTCACCCAATTGTTCCGGGACCTGTTTGTGGCCAACAAACAAGCAGAAGAATAGCCAGGTTGCCAGGAATCAGGGGAAAGTAGCCAAGGCATGAGAGGGAGGGGTAGACCGGGGGAGGGTGGGGGTGACAGCTAAGCCTAAGAGGAAAAAAAGGCGAACCACGGGAGAAGGGGAGGGGGAAGGGGGCAGAAGGAGGGGAGGGGGGAATAGTGAGGAGACAGGGAACAATAGAGGAGAACCAGAGAGGTGGGGGGGAGGCAGGGGAATGATAGCCGGAAGGAGGGCATGGGAAACGATAACATCTACAGGGACAGAGAGCAAGGAAAATCCGGGCGAAAGACGGGAGGAACGGCTGAAGTGGAGGTGAGCGCGAGACGACAACGGCAGCGAAATCCGTCCGGGAGAAGCAAGTGACAACACCAACACCCGGCCCATTCGAGTATTGCCCTCTGTAATTGTTTCTCCGGCACCCAAATGTATATCTACCTCCCCAGTCTCCCCCCACCGCCTTTAGGGAGAGGCGGTAAATGCCAGCCTTGCCAGTGATGTCCACAACCCAATGACTACAAAACATCTTATAAATGATACCATAAGACCATAAGACATAGGAGCAGAATCAGGCCACTCGGCCCATCGAGTCCACTCCATTCAATCATGGCTGATATTTTTCTCGTCCCCTTTCTCCTGCCTTCTCCCCATAACCCCTGATCCCTTTTTGATCAAAAGCCTATCTCTGGCTTAAAGACACTCAGTGATTTGGCCTCCAAAGCCTTCCGTGGCAAAGTGTTCCACACATTCACCACCCTCTGGCTGAAGAAATTCCTCCTCATCTCTGTTTGAAAGGAGCGTCCCTTTAATCTGACATTGTGTCCTCTGCTTCTGGGTACGAGGCTCTAGATACGAGCCAGAGGAAAATTCACAGGGAGCAAGTTAATGAAAATAATGAATTGCTCTCACATACTTGGTAATGAATATAAGGCAGAATAGGAGCAATAGTTCGTTTTTATGTCGGTTGTTGTTCATTAACAGATGTGAGGGGCAAAGGGAAAAAGCAGATAGCATGAGCCCTGTAAAAGGCTCTGTCTGCTGCAGCCTTTTCCTGAGGCATAGGTGCAAACGAGAGGCAACAATTACAAATCTGGCCCGCCGAGACATGGTGCACAATAGAAAGAAAAATATCATTGTAGTTTCCAAATGTCCTGAGCTAAAGCATTTGTATCAGATCAGGCAAAGGCCACTGAGAGACGCTTGACCAGGATGGTACTGTGCTGATCTTGCTCCCATGGGAGCCAGGTTCCAGAAATTGATGAAGTTGGCTTTAAAGCATATCGTACAAGGCTAAAACAATTTGAAGTAAGGGCCATTTGTTCATCAGATATGCTTTTTTTTATTATCAGGAGAATAATTCTAGAGCTATCACTGGCGACCACCTCACAGAATTTCAATTGTCTGAGAGATGGAAGCAGGTTTTTCAAAAGAAATCATCCATTGCCTACGGCCTCTGTGCGTTTTGTAGATGAACATTGATTAGATGAACATTTGCTTCTGAAGATGATAGTTCAACAGGTTTGTAATTTGTTGATTAATATCTGATTCCTGTTCCTGAATTTGTATTTACATAAGACACGCTCCAGTTCTTCGTTACAGCTCCTGGATTTGAGGAGCCGTCTGGACATTCTAAATTAGGATCATTTATTTTACTGACGTTTCAGTGATGCAGCTCTAATTCATAGGAATTGATACGCTGAAAATCTAAGTCCCGGGGTAGTTTGCTGACGGTGCAGCTTCCTTTGTTTTTGAACTGGTTGGATAGGGGTGATGGCGGCCATCTTGGGTGGGCCTAGATCTGGCACAGGTCACAGTCCTGCCGGATTGACTCATGGGAGAGATATGGCTGATCCTGGGGGTGGGGAGGGTGGGGGTGGGGGGAGGGGGGGGTGGGGGAGGGGGGGGGAGCCCCCTGATGGTTGGTTACTTGGAATGTCAGGGGGTTAAATGAACCAGTTAAAAGGTCCCGGGTTTTTGCCCATTTGAAAAGTTTGAGGCCTGATGTGGTCTTTTTACAAGAGACCCATTTGAGCATTAGGGATCAGACAAGGCTGTGGAAAGGATGGTTTGGGCAAGTGTTTCACTCTAGCTTTGATGCCAGCACTCAGGAGACTTCGATTTTGATTAATAAGAGGGTGGGCTTTTTCAGCGGTCAACATTATGGTGGACTCAGGAGGGAGGTATGTCATGATTATTGGGGTGTTAGCGGGCATGTTGGTGGATTTGGTTAATGTACATGCACCGAATTGGGATGGCACAGATTTTATTCAGAGGGTGCTGGTGTCTATTCCTGATCTCGATGCACATCAGTTGATGATGCGGTGGGGGTGGGGAACTTCAATTGTGTGTTAGATCTAGGCTGGACAGCTCGAGTCCAGAGTCCTTCACTATATCGGGGGTGGCAAAGTGTGGTAAACCACTTTCAAACCTGTATTAGGTGTTGGACGGTAGGACCTGCAGGTTCGCCTGTAGTCCCTGCCTGCTGGCTCCGCCCAGGAGGCGGGGTATAAATATGCGTGTCCTCCAGCTGGCAGCTATTTCACCAGCTGCCGTGGGAGGCCACACATCTGATAGCAATAAAGCTTCAGTTGGATTCAACTATCGTCTTTGTCCAATTGATCGTGCCTCACAAAGGAACTGCTGGTGTTCATTGGGCAGATGGGGGAGGGGGGAAGGCGGACCCGTGGAGATTTAGACATCCAAGTGTCAAGGAGTTTTCGTTCTTTTCCCACGTTCATCGTGTTTACTCCTGGATTGATTTCATTGTGATGGGTAGGTCTCTGTTCCTTGGGGTCAGAGGGCAGGGGTTTTGGTGATAGTAATATCGGATCAAGCCCCACATTATGTGGATGTGTTGTTGGAGCCGGGCCACACTCAATGACTCCCGTGGAGGTTGGATTCATCGTTGCTTGCAGAGAAGGGTTTTTGCGAGCGGATATCCTTTGCCATTCGGGAATATGTGGAGTTGAATAAGAATGGGGAGGCCTCCCCTCCAGTCTCTGGGAGGCACTAAGGCAGTTATTAATGTGGGAGGGGAGATAATTCCATATCAGTCATATAGGGATAAGACGAGGAGGGTGGAGGGGCAGAGGCTGGTGGACTTCATTCTGGAAGTGGATCGCCCAATATTCAAGCGTCCCAATGCCGGAGCTTTTGGCTGAGAGAAAGAAGTTACAGGTGGACTTTGAGTTGTTGTCAATGGGAAGGATATTGAGCTAGCTTTGTCGCACAAGGGTGACGCTTTATGAGTTTAGGGGGAAGGCCTGCCGCTTCTTGGCTCACCAGCTGAGGCAGCGGGATGCCTCCCGGGAGGTAGTTCAGATCAAGGAGTGGGGTGGTTTCTGCCCTGGAGAAGGTCAATGAGGGGTTTGAGACCTTTGACTCTGAGCCTCCAGAGGTGGAATCGGCAGTGGTACAAATTTTCGATGAATTGACCTTTCTGGAGGTGGAGTGGGATAAAGGCAGGAGTTGGAGGCACCGATTGAGCAGGAGGAGGTTCTGAGCGGTGTTCGTCTAGTGCAGGCGGGTAAGACGCTGGGTCCCGGTGGACGCCGTTGAATTTTATAAACAATTTGCTGGGCTGCTAGTTCGGCCTATGTTGAAAATGTTCAACCCTTTGTCTCTGAGGGTACAGCCGGCCACACTGGTGCAGGCGTCAACCTTTTTGATCTTGTAAAAGGACAAGGATCCAGCGGAGTGTGAGTTGTACCAACCTATTCTCTGTTAGATGTTGATGCAAAGCTGTTGACTAAGGTGCTGGTAACTCATTTGGAGCCTTGTCTGCCGGGGCTGGTTTCAGAGCAGACGGGGTTTGTTAAAGGCCGGCAACTGTCAGCCAACATTCGGAGACTCTTGAATGTGGTGCTATCGCCTCCCTCAGTGGCTGAGCCAGAGGTGGTCACCTCGATGGACATGGAGAAGGCCTTTGATCGGGTTGACTGGAAATATCTTTTTGAGGTTATGGAGCAATTTGGTTTTGAGCCAAAATTTATATCCTGGGTTAGGCTTTTGGATAAGGTTCCCACTGCGAGTGTCTGTACCAATGCCCTGAGCTCGGGGTACATTCGATTGAACAGTGGTATGAGCAGCGGTGGCCATTATCCCCGCTGCCGTTTGCGTTAGCAATCGGGTCATTGGCCATTGCGCTCAGAGTCTCTTCTAAGTGGAGAGGGATGTAACTGGGAGGGAGAGAGCGTAGGGCCGATCTGTATGCGGATGATTTGTTGTTGTATATTAAGGATTCTCTCTCCAATGTGGAGGCGATAATGGAGTTCCTCAGGAAGTTTGGTTCCTTCTCAGGGTGTAAGTTAAACCTAGGCAAAAGTGGAGTTTTTCCGGTGAACCCCCAGGAGAGAGGAGTTGATCTGGGGGGGCTACCATTTCGTCCAGCCAGGACCCGTTTCTAAAATATGGGAATTCGGGTGGCTCACATTGGGCCTCACTCCATAAACTTAATTTTGCCAGTCTGGTGGATGGGGTGAAGGTGGATTTGAAGAGGTGGGATGTCCTTCCTTTGACTCTGGTGGGAAGAGACCAGACAGTAAAAATGAATATTCTACCAAGTATTTTGTTTTTGTTTCAGTGTCTCCCAGTCTTTCTGCTAAGGCTTTCTTTGTTTGGGTCAATAAGTTAATGTCTTCTTTTTTTGGGCAGACGAAACTCCTCAGGTGCATAGTGATAGACAATAGGGGGGGTTGGCACTGCCTAATCTGCCGTGTTATTACTGGGCATCAAGCATTGATAAGACACGGGGATGATTTAAGGTTCCTATATAGGGGCGATGGAGGAGGCTTCCTGTACAAGAAGGAGCTTGAAGGCTTTGGTTACCTTATGCCCCTCTCCAGTTCTCTTGGGTAAGATCGTTGCTGAGACCAGTGGCTATAGCCTTCTTCAGGATTTGGAACCAATTTCGTAAGCATTTTAAATTAGGCACTATGTCGCTGTTGGTGCCAATTTGTTGGAATCATAGGTTTGTACTGGCTGGCCTAGATTCAATATTTAGTGCATGGGAGAGGGAGATGTTAGAGCGGTTCAGAGAACTGCTTTTGGATGGTAGGTTTGCAGAGTTAGATGAGATTTCAGAGAAGTTCCAGCTCCTGAGAGGGAATGCATTTAGATATCTACGGGACTTTCTGCATCAAGAGCTTCCTTCATTTCCCCTGGTACCATTGCCTTTGTTTTTGGATAGGGTTCTGTCTGGATGAGCTAGAGCAGGGAAAGATCTCAGACATTGATTGGCAGATGCTGGTGACGGAGCGGGCTTCTTTGGAAGAAGTGAAGAGGAAGTGAGAGGACGAGTTGGGGTGGTCTTTCTTTTTTCGAAACAGTATCAGGGCTTCTAGGGGTGAAGGTGGAGCCGTGCCTGATGGTGGCCATTTTTGGAGTGTTGGTCTTGCTGGAGCTGCAGGAAGAGAAGAAAGCAGTGTCTTGGCCTTTGCCTCTCTACTAGCCCGGAGGCGACTCTTCCTTGGGTGGAGGTCTCCAGCGCACAGTCCGAAGATGTTCAGATTAGGTAGATTGGCCATGGTTTGGTCAGGGATTTGGTGGATTTCCTGCACCTGGAGAAGATAAAGTACACCATGGAGAGGGTCGGTGGAGGGATTTTACTCAAGGTGGCAGTCGCTCATTACCTTTTTTAAGGAGCTGCTTACCGTCAGCTGTTGGGGAGGGATGGGGGGAGGGGGCGGATGGTCAGTTTGGTAGGGTTTTTTTTAGGGGTGGTTGGAAGGGGTTAGTCTTGGTACGGGGTGTGTTGGGGTTATTTTTGTTTTTGTAATAATGTAAAACTTGTTGGAATGGTTTGAATATTTTACAGGGTGTAAACTAAACATTTTGAATAAAATATTTTTAAAAAAGGAAAGTCCCAAAATTAAACAGCATACTTCCACCTGCCTAATGGCTTGGTTGCTAACCCCACTAAAAATCCCAGCACTCAGCTCATTAGGGTATTGCTGGGTGGGACTTAGGCATGACTTTTTTTCCCCTTGTTACAAAATACATTTAAAGTACCCAGATTATTTTTTTCCAATTAAGGGGCAATTTAGCATGGCTAATCCACCAACCCTGCATATCTTTGGGTTGTGGGGGTGGGACCCACGAAGACATGGAGAGAATGAGCAAACTCCACACGGACAGTGACCCGGGGCCGGGGTCGGACCCGGGTCCTCGGCGCTGTGAGGCAGCAGTGCTACCACTGCATCACCGTGTGTGTCCCCCCCTGACTGAGGTATGAATGGCAGAGGTTGGGGGAGCGAATGCCAGGGGAAAATATTTGAAGGGTGATGCACTGGTTTGAGAAAGGTGAAATGGTGGCTCACAGAGGAATAAGCAGCAAACTTGTATCTGTGTGAGACCAAAGCAGAAAGAGGATGGAAGTGGAATAGTGTAATTGCTACTGTCAATTGTATTATATGTCTGTCCTTTTAGGGTTGTTTCTGAAAGCAACTTGCTATTACATTGACTGATGCACATATGCAAAACTTAATCAGAATGAGCCGGAGAGGCTGACT
The DNA here is from genome assembly GCF_047496885.1 of Scyliorhinus torazame. Taxonomy (NCBI): domain Eukaryota; kingdom Metazoa; phylum Chordata; class Chondrichthyes; order Carcharhiniformes; family Scyliorhinidae; genus Scyliorhinus; species Scyliorhinus torazame. The sequence goes on along the minus strand of NC_092719.1, from coordinate 200,001,445 downwards.
CTTGTTTCCTCATTCATATGTAATATATGTTACAGATGGATCAGTGACATTAGAGGGTGGCAGAATGGCACAGTACTTAGCACTGCTGCCTCACAGCGCCAGGGACCCTGGTTTGATTCCGAATTCGGGTGACTGCGTCACGTTCTCCCCGTGTCTGCGCGGGTTTCCACCGGGTGCTCCGGTTTCCTCCCACAGTCCAAAGATGTTCAGACTAGGTAGATTGGCCATGGTAAATTGCCCTTAGTGTCCAACGGTTAGGTGGGGCCACGGGGATAGGGCAGGGGATTGGTCCTAGGTAGGGTGCTCTTTCAGAGGGTCGGTGCAGAATGGATGGGCCAAATAGCTTCTTTCTGCACTGTAGGGATTAGGGCTGCAAAAGACTAATATGCAGTGTAGCTAGCAGGAAAAGAATGGCCTAACCATGACTTTTAGGAGCTGCCATTGGCTACGTTGAATTGTATTGGGATGAATAGTTTTGAATGTGTTGTACCTCAAAATGCAGTAATGAAATTAACACCACAAGATTTTCACTGTTAACAGAGATTTCTCCAAAACATAACAGAAAATGAGTTCCATTCCTCTGCAGATCACACAATTAGTCAGATGACTTTGTGTAGTCACGCAGACACCAGCTTGATATTGAGAAAAGACCTTCTTCCTGTAATTATCTTTCAATGTATTGCCATTAAGGATGTTTTATCTCAAGTGTTTGATGACCTGAAAACGATTGGACCTCAATCTCAGGCACCCATGAAAATAATTTTTAAAAAAAATAATTTAAGGGCAGCACGGTAGCAGAAGTGGCTAGCACTGTAGCTTCACAGCGCCAGGGTCCCAGGTTTGTTTCCCCGCTGGGTCACTGTCCGTGTGGGGTCTGCACGTTCTCCCCATGTCTGCGTGGGTTTCCTCCGGGTGCTCCGGTTTCCTCCCACAGTCCAAAGACGTACAGGTTAGGTGGATTGGCCGCGCTAAATTGCCCTCAGTGTCCAAAAGGTTTAGGAGGGGTTATTGGGTTACGGAGATAGGGTGGAAGTGATGGCTTAAGTGCGTCGGTGCAGACTCGATGGGCCGAATGGCCTCCTTCTGCACTGTGTGTTCTATGTTCTACCCAATTCATTTTTTCCAATTAAGGGGCAATTGAGCGAGTCCAATCCACCTACCCTGCACGTCTTTGGGTTGTGGGGGTGAAACTCACGCAAACACGGAGAGAATATGCAAACTCCACACGGACAGTGACCCAGGGCCAGGATCGAACCTGGGACCTCGGCGCCGTGAGGCGGCAATGCTAACCACTATGCCACCGTACTGCCCGAAAAGAAAGTTAAACAGACCCACACATTTAAAACATTGCTTCATAGAAGTGTACAGTGCAAGTATGCACAAAATGGAGGACAAATATTCTTGGGGCTGAATTCCCCGCCGTCGGGATTCACCGTTTTGCCGGCAGTCCGGGGGTTTCACGACGGCGTGGGGTTGCCCCGCAATGGGAAACCCCGTTGACCAGCCGACGAAATGGAGAATCCCGATGGCATGCTGCACCAGCAGGTAGGAGAAACCCGCAGTTGGTGTTTGGCAAATTACAAAATGTTTATGTCAAAGGATGATTCCGGAACTGAGCTTGTGCCAAATCAACACCTCAATCAGATAACAATGGACATGATTCAACAGAAACATTTTGGGTGTGTTTGGTTGGGCATTTCCCATACTTTGTCATCTTTTCGGGTCTTGGGGAGTTTCTCCCCCGTCTCGCCCACATTCAGAAATGTTTTCAGCACTGGGGAGCTGAACTCGCCAGTGAGACCAGCTCCTCAGAGATCAGGGTGCCATCTTGAAAGGTACCCCAATCTCTAAGTGAGCTTGAGGGACCCCACCCACGGACAATGCCATCCCCCACAGACAAGGACATTACCCCCATCCTCCCATCAAGTGCACACACTCCACTATGGGGTCGCTGTGGGCCCCCTTTTTTCAGGCCCTCCAACCCCCCCCCTCTTTAGGGCCCCCTGTTTCAGCATCCTCCCCCTTCAACCCCCAATCTTTATGAGACCCCTTCGTACCCCCGCTCACACCCCCCACTCTTCATATCTCTCCTCAATCCCCTTTTCATGGGCTTCAGCCCCAACCCTTGGCATTACCAACTTGACACCCGGGCACCCTGGGCCTAGCCTTGCATCTGGACAGTGCCCCTGGTACCCTGCAGTGCCAACCAAGCACCCTGACAGTGCCAGGTTGGCACTGCCAGGGTGCCCTGTTGGCACTGCCTGGGTGCCGGGGGGAGTACCACGGTACTGCCTCCCCTGTTCCCGACCTCCTAGGAGGCTCTAATGACCTCCGAGTCCCTGAGTGGCCATCAGACCGGTCTCCGCCTGTGGTGAACGGTAATAGTTGGCGCCTGGTTGAAGCCTCACTTGTGCAGCTGTGACATCTGGGCACCGAGTAAAGGCGGAATCAAGATGAACATGCATATTTAAATGAGCCAAAATATGATTACCTTGTCCTAATTTGTATTGCCTGATCAATGTGTTTCTATCTGCTGTCTTCAAAGAGAGGTCGAGTTCAGAAAATGTAATATCCTGACAGACGAGCGACCACCAGGTAGGTTAATAAATGAAGGTTTATTAACATAAGAAACTATATACAGAGAGTGAGATAAAAGCCAGCCATGTTCCAAGAGTGCAAACTCCTAACGGACTGCGAAACCCGTGCTCCGCTCGCAGGATTTGCGCACTCCTGCCCTATTGGCTGATCAGGTCACATGGCACTCTGGAAACCTGCCCTCTTAAAGGGGCACACTACCGCATCCTTCCCCCTTTAAGTTGCCGATTACATTCTTCAATTACTTAAAAAAATATACAACAAGTGTCTCTCAAAACAGTCTCTTATAAGGTAAGTGGGTCAGGGGACTTCTTGATTCTTTGAGACGCAAGTCATTCACTAAGGGGTGCTTGAGCAATTGAGGTAACTTTGATTTGAACCTCAACAGGTTTGTGAAGGTGCATTCATGCAGATAGTTTCCTCAGTTCCCTGAAACATTACTGGGTTCGTCCTCGGGGTAGCTTGCTGCGGCATCACTTTCATTCAGAATCATTTCACCGACAGGCCTGCGCCGACCAGATTGTCCTATTGGTTGTGTGTGTGGTTCTCTACTCCTCAGATGATTGAGAAAGTAGAATATAAATAAAGGGTTAACTCAGACAATATGGGTTAGCATAACTTGACAGGGGTTAGAGAGGATAGTGTGACCCGGAAACAAAAACAAAATGAAAGCTTACAAAGAATGGGATGCTCTAGGAAGAAAGCTAAAACCACATAAGTGATTTAATTATGGGACTAACATGGTGTGGACCCTATTGGGTAAACAAGATAGGAAATCCATTGTGTTGAGGAATGTGATTAGATCTGTACAGAATTGAATGTACTCGTATGATTATATCTTTATAAAAGACGGCTGTAACAGAACAACTTTGAGTAGATCCTTCTGATCACTCCCAATGGCCATTGTAAGCCATAAAGTAGTATTGTGTGGATTTGCTGCCATATAGGTTCTTCTTTAAAATTTTCTTTAACATGGTTCAGGTATTTTTTTTTAACCTTCTCACTTGAACATCGACCACATATGGTCCTGGACCTGTTTTTACCATGCCCGTTCCCAGGATCCAATTTGGGCCAGCATCAAAATTCTTCACATTAACCAAGTCATCCACTTCAAACATTCTTTCAGCTTTCTTTGAGTTATGGTGTTCGTTCTGTGTGGCCTCCACCCTCCCTGACAGATTGGGAAATATGAGATCCATAGAATCCATGGAATCCAATAGTGTTCTAATGTGTCTGTCCATTAGTAACCTGGCGAGTGTAACATCTGTGGTGACATGAGGTATAGTTCGATAGATGAGCAGGAACCAGGCCAGTTTGAGTTGTAACGAGGCTGATGACTGTATTTTTACGTCTGCCTTGAATGTCTGGGCAGCTCTCTCTGCCAGCCCATTTGAAGCAGGGTAATAGGGAGCAGTTCGAATATGTTCAACGCTGTTGGTCTTCGTAAAATGTTGGAATTCTTCACTGGTAAAAGCAGTCCCATTAGCCGAGACCAGAACCTTGTGTAACCCGTGGGTGGCGAATGTCTGTCACAATTTCTCGACCGTTGCTGATGAGGTTGTGGACTTCATTTTGTGTATTTCCAACCACTTGGAGTGAGCATCAACGATAAGAACATGGAGCCCATAAATGGTTAGGAGGTGGAAGGAAGTGGGGCTGGTCAAGGTGAGGGTGTCTGTATTTGGAGGAAGGGTTTGCCAGTCTGGAGGAGCTAACGGAGAGGGCAGAGCTGCCGAGGGGGAGTGAGTTCAGGTATCTGCAGGTTAGGGTCTTTGCGCAAAATGTCTGGAGGGGTTGTCTAGGTTGCCGGGATACACCCTGCTGGAGCGAATGCTGCTTCCGGATGTGGAAGGAGAGGGAAGAATTGGGGATATATACAAGTGGCTGGGGGAGCAGGGAGGCGAGTGTGTGGTGAAGATCAGGGAGAAATGGGGAGCGGAGTTGGGAGGGGAGATGAATTGGGGAGTATGGAGTGAGGCACTGTGTAGGGTAAATGGGACCTCCTCTTGTGCAAGGATGAGCCTGATACAGTTTAAGGTGGTACACAGGGTGCACATGACTCGGGTGAGAATGAGTGGGTTCTTTCAGGGGGTAGCAGAGTGTAGGCGGGGGCCAGCGAATCACGCGCACGTGTTTTGGGGTTGTGAAAAATTGGGAAGATTCTGGGTGGCAGTGTTTGCGGTCTTAACCAGGATAGTGGAGGAGGAGGTGGACCTGGACCCTTTGCTGGCGATATTTGGGGTTTCAGAGAAGCCGGAGCTCATGGAGAGGAGGAAGGCTGATGTTGTGGCCTTCGCCTCTCTGATTGCACAGCGGGGAAATTTGCTGGAGTGGCGGTTGGCATCGCCATCGGGGGTAGAAGTTTGGTTGGGTGACCTGTACGACTTCCTGTGGTGAGAGAAAATAAACTATGAGTTAAGAGGCTCTTGAGGAAAGGTGGGGGATGTTTGTGACCGTGTTTGAGGAGCTGTTCTTGGCGGGTGTGAGGGGTCTCTGATGATGCTGTCTGCCTTCCTGAGACAGCGGGAGGTGTAGACAGAATTAATGATCTCCTGTGGTACCGGCGGCAGTTGTATACTCTGAGGTAGGGTAACGCAGCCAAATACATCCACGTTCGAAATGTGGGTGCCCGACCTATGTTGAAACATGTAATCAGAGGCTGCTAACAATAAGGCCCAGCGTTGGACTCTAACGGAAGCTATGGGGGAAATGGCCTTATCCTCCCCAAATAGCCCCAAACAGGGGTTTGAAGTCTGTAATGGCTATGAAATGTCATCCATAGACATTTTTCATTGATAATGGAAATTTTCTATTCAGAATATGACAGCTAGTCCCGCCTTTCAATTTGGAACAAAGTTGATCAGCACTCATCAAAGTCCTCGAAGTATAGATGTAGGCCCGCCTGCACCATCTTCATCTCGTGAGCCAAAACCTCCCCAATTCCATAAGGGGACGTGTTGCAGATAAAGATTATCACTTTTGATGGGTCAAAATGGACCAAGAGACTGGATGACTATGAAGCTAGTTTAATGCTGCTTCCTGATGCTCTTTCTAACACCATCTCTGGTGCTTATTGAGTATGGTGTGTAAGGATGCCAGCATTGTGGAAAGTTTAGGAATAAATCTGCCGTAATAGTTCACCATTCCAAAAAAAGATTTCAATTCTGATGTATTTTGGGGGCCCGCGCATCCTTACTTGCTTTGATACTCTCCTCCATAGGGTGAGGGCCTTTTGCTTCTACCCTGAATTCTAAGTTTTTTTGTTGGCCCCCTGTGGGCTCTACGTACTTGCATTTTCTCCGAATGTGACCCATCATGGCACATCATGCATGTAGTTTCTCTGAATTTACATCTCTCCTGGGGGTGATCGACTTTGCATCGGTGATATTCTTCATAGCCCCTGGTCTGCAGACCAAATTCCCTATATTTCTGCATTCTCTTCTGTTAAGTAATGGGTTAAGAGTTAAGTAATGCATTAAGAGACATTGCAATTAGTTGTCTCATTTATGTTAAGTATCCAATGATTGACACTGATATGTAAAGGGGCTTCAGGTGGCCCTTGTGTCAGGTGGTGTGTTGTTAGAGTTTTGTGCAGAGGCTGTGGAAGTGAAATAAATGGAGTTTGGTGAAAAGGAACGGGACTTTTGACTCTTCATACAATTGTAACTAAAACGTATAACATCTTCTGCTTATTGGTTTCAATGCCATCATCCCTGGTGCCATGACTACCAGCGGCTTCCCACCAAACCTGGTGGACCTCACCTGTTTGCATGCTCTGCAACTCCATCACCCCCCTTTTCGGTGCTTCGCATTGCACGGACGACCTCTAATGCCTTCTTTAAGATAAACTCTGCCTTTGTTATAATGATGCCAGCGGAGGAGCGCGAGGTTGAGGTGGTAGTAGCTATGGATGCAGAAAAGGCCTTTGACCGGGTGGAGTGGAAGTACCTATGGGATATTTTAGGCAGGTTCGGGTTTGGGCAGGGATTTGTGGATTGGATCCGGTTGCTATACCAGGCTCCGGTGGCGAATGTAAGAACTAACCGGGCCCGGTCAGAATATTTTAGTCTCTGTAGGGGGACAAGACAGGGGTGGCTGCTCTCCCCACTACTATTTGCCCTGGCCATAGATCCCCTGGCAATGGCCCTTGGGTCATAGAATATTTGGTGGGGGTAGTGAAAGGGGGGGGGGGGGGGGTGGAGCACAGGGTCACGCTCGACGTGGACGATTTACTCCTTTGTATTACAGATCCGTTGGGGGGGGAATCGCTGGAATTATGGAGACGCTGGAAGAATTTGGGCGGTTTTCAGGCTACAAGTTGAACATGGGAAAGAGCGAGGTGTTTGCGATTCAGGCACGGGGGCAGGAAAGGAGACTGAGGGAGTTACCTTTTAAGGTGGTAAGGAGGAGCTTTAGGTATCTGGGGACCCAGGTGGCGAAGGATTGGGGACAGCTCCACAAGTTAAATCTGGGTAAAGTGGTCGATCAGATGAAAAGAGATTTCCGCAGGTGGGACATGCTCCCGCTGACACTGGCGGGGAGGGTGCAGACGGTGAAGATGACAGTCCACCCGAGATTGCTGTTTCTTTTTCAATGTCTCACGATTTTTGTCCCAAAGACCTTTTTTAGGAAAATGAATGTGGCGATCTCGGGTTTTGTGTGGGCTGGCAAAACCCCGAGGGTGAGGAAGGAACTCCTGGACCAGTGTCGCAGGGACCGGTGTGAGGGCAGCACGGTAGCATTGTGGATAGCACAACTGCTTCACAGCTCCAGGGTCCCAGGTTCAATTCCGGCTTGGGTCACTGCCTGTGCGGAGTCTGCACATCCTCCCCGTGTGTGCGTGGGTTTCCTCCGGGTGCTCCGGTTTCCTCCCACAGTCCAAAGATGTGCAGGTTAGGTGGATTGGCCATGATAAATTGCCCTTAGTGTCCAAAATTGCCCTTAGTGTTGGGTGGGGTTACTGGGTTATGGGGATAGGGTGGAGGTGTTGACCTTGGGTAGGGTGCTCTTTCCAAGAGCCGGTGCAGACTCGATGGGCTGAATGGCCTCCTTCTGCACTGTAAATTCTATGATAATCTATGAGTGGGGCTTGGCCGTCCTGAGTTTTATTAATTATTACTGGCCAGCCATCGTATCGATGGTCAGGAAGTGGGTAGTGGGGGAGGGGTCGGTTTGGGAGCGAGTAGAGGCGGCATCTTGTAAGGGTACGACCTGCCATTCTCGCCGGCTCGGTATTCCACAAGCCCAGTGGTAGTGGCAGCCCTGAGGGTGTGGGGGCAATGGAGACAGCACATGAGATTGGAGGGGGAGTCAGTGTGGTCGCCGATCTGTGCCAATCACCGTTTTGTTCCGTGGGGGCTGGATGGTGGCTTTAGGAGGTGGCAGCGGACAGGCATTGCGAGATTTGGGGATCTCTTCATTCAGGAGGGTTTCCCGAGCCTGGAGGATTTAGAGGAGGAGTTTGAGTTGCCGGGTGGGAATGGGTTTTGGTACCTACAGGGACGGGACTTTGTCCGGAGGCAGGTTCTAAGCTTTCCTCGCCTCCCCCTGAGGGGACAACAGGATAAGGTGATGTCAAAAACGGGGGTTGGGGAGGGTCTCGGAGATATACAAGGAATTGATGGCGTGGGAAGGGGTCCCTATCGGGGAGGCGAAGAGGAACTGGGAAGAGGAGCTGGGAGGAGAGTTGGAAATCAAATTATGGGAAAAGGCTTTGAAGAGTTAATTCATCCTCGTCTTGTGCCAGACTTAGCCTGACCCAGTTCAAGGTGGTTCATAGGGCCCACATGATGGTAGGCCGGATGAACAGTTTTTTTTGAGGAAGTGGAGGATAGGTGCAGACGCTGTGGGTGAAGCCCGGCGAATCATGCACATATGTTCTGGGCATGTCCGAAGTTGAGGGGATTCTGGCAGGGATTTGCGGATGTTATGTCAGAGGTCCTGGAAGGGAGGGTGACTCCGAGTCCAGAATTGGCAATATTTGGGGTATTGGAAGATCCGGGGACCCAGGGGGGGGAGGGAGGCCGATGTTCTGGCCTTCTCCTTCCTGAGAAGGAAGGCGATTTTGCTCAGTTGAAGAGACTCGGAACCTCCAAAGTCAGGAGTGTGGGTCAGCGACATGGCCGGGTTTCTGAGGCTGGAAAAGATTAAGTTCGCCTTGAGAGGATCAATTCAGGGGTTCGCCCAGAGATGGCAGCTGTTCATCGACTTCTTCAAGCAAAATTGAACTTCAGCAGTAAAGGGGGGGGGGAGGGGGGGGGCGGAGGGGGTTCGAAAATGGGAGGCTTGGTAGTGTAAGACAAGGACAGGGAACTTAGTACATGGGTAATTAGGAAATAGGGTGGGAGTAGTAGGGGATGTTTTTAGGTTTTTTGCGTGCGTTGGCCTGCACGGTTGTTTAAAGTGTTAAACTGTAAACTGTGAAATTACAAATGCTTCAATAAAATATTTTCTAAAAAATAAGATAATCTCTGCCTCTGCTAAAAATTTATTTTGTATGGCCGTGTCATTAACACCACAAACCAACCTGTCTCTGAACATGTCGTTGAGTGCAGACCCAAACTCACATTGTTTGGCCGTTTGTTTTGGGCATGCCATGAATGCCGCAATCATCTCCCTTGGGGCCCTTGTCGTTGAATTGAGTTTGTAATGCTGCATTAATTGAGGGCTTCGGGTGATAATGTCCCTTGACTAAATCCACCAGCTCCTTAAATGTTTTGGAATGGGGAGCATCTGGAGAAGTCAGACTCCTAATCAGGTTGGAATTGGGAGCCCCACATGATTATCTGCTGCTTTTCCTCTCTCCCCAATTTCATTGGCCTTAATAAAATTAATGAGGCGCTCGACATATAATGCCCATTGCTCTGTATTAGAGTTGAATGTTCTAGTTTTCCAAAAAGGGGCATTCTGTCACTTACAGACTGTGAAATGAGTTTGCTTCGAAGGAAGAGTTTTCACACAAGTCCGCTTTCCCGATTTCTGTAACAGCAGGAAGGCACTCCGGTTGATCCTCGTCGCCAATGTAATATGGTGACTGACGGGCCACTACCAGGTAGATTAACAAATGAAGGTTTAATAAAGTGAGAAACATGTACAGAAATTGAGATAAAAGCTACCATGTTCCAAGACTCTCAAATCCAACTGACTGGGAACCAATGCTCCACCACCAGGGTTCATGTGCTCCAGCCTCATTGGCTGATAGGGTCATGACACTCCGGGCACCCGCTCCCTTAAAGGGGCAGGCTGACACAGAAAAGTAGGAATAATTTCACTGCTTACAACATTTGGTTAAATTCAAGAGCTTCGTTTATGTTGCCCTTGGTAGAACCAGATTTTTAAATATTTATTTATTATCCTCCTTTTTCACATTTTCTCCCTAATTTACGCCCACCAACATTAAACAATAATCAGTCACAAATATGTCAATCCCATATCAATAACAACGATCCCATCCTCCCACCAAACCCCAAACATTCGCCGCATGTTCACATAAACAATGACTAAAAGAAATCAGGAATCACCAACAGCCACCATTAACAACACATTGCCCCCCCCCTCCCCCCAACCCTCCCACCCCCACCCCAACTAATGTCGATGTTATCCAGTTCTTGAAAGTGCATAATGAATAATGCCCATGAATTGTAGAACCCCTCCATCCTTCCCATCAGTTCAAACTTAACCTTCTCAAGAATCAAGAATTTCAACAACAGGTCAGTCTGCCACACCAGGGCACTGGGTGAGAGGCTGCTCTCCAACCCAGCAGGATCCTCTTCGGGCGATCAACGAAGGCTACAACATCTGCCTCCGCACCTATTTCCAACCCCGGCTGGTCCGACACCCCAAATATGGCCCTCCCAGGGGCCCGTGTCCAGTTTCACGTGCATTAATTTAGAAATTACCCTAAAAACCTCCTTCCAGTAATCCTCTAGCTTTGGACAGGATCAAAACATATGAACGTGATTAGCCGCGCCCCCCCCCCCCGCCCATCTTCACACACATCTTCTACTCCTTCAAAGAATCGGCTCATCCTCGCCCTTGTAAGGTGCGCTCTGTATACCACCTTCGGCTGTATCAGCCCCAACCTCGCGCACAAAGTGGAGGCATTCACTCTCCGGAGCACCTCACACCAGAACCCCTCCTCCTTTACCTCTCCCAACTCTTCCTCCCACTTCGCTTTGATCCCTTCCAGTGATGCCTTCTCCTCTTCCAAAATAGCCCCGTAAACCGCTGAAACTACCCTTTCTCCAGTCCCCCTGTCGTCAGCACCTCCTCCAGCAATGTAGAGGCGACTCCACCAGGAAGCTCTGTATCTCCTTTCTGGCAAAATCTCGAACCTGCATGTATCTAAAAATTTCCCCCTGCTCCAGCCCATACTTCGCTTCCAGCTCCTTCAATCCTGCAAGCCGACCCCTAAGAAACAAATCTTTTAGTGTCTTAATCCCCCTTCTCCTCCCATTTCTGAAATTTCCATCACACCTCCCTGGCTCAAATCTGGTTCCCCCAAAACAGCATTTCCCTTGACCCTGCCCGCCAACCCAAGGCGAAAATGCCTCAAATTCTCAATGAAGCTATTATTACCGGACTCCCTGAGTACTTCTCCTGGGCTATCGGGAGCGGCGCTGTTGCTAGTGCTTTCAATCCCGACCCCCTGCACAAACTCTCCTCCATTCTGACCCACTGGGAATTCACCCCTCTAACCCAGCTCCGCACCTTCTCCACATTCGCCGCCCAGTAGCAATACATCAAGTTTTGTGTCATAATATCTACTCATGTACATACTGAAGTGCAGACAGGCAGTGATTGACATACAGGACGACCAATAAGCACACAACACAGTGCAGCCAATCGACCAGACAGGACACTACCACTATAAAGCCAGAGGGCACTGGGTTTCCCGCTCTCTCGGACCCAGCCACTGAGACAGTCAGAGTCCACGAGCTAGCACAGTGCAAACAACCATGCGGTAGCTAGTAAGTCTGGTCAGGCTAATACAAGATCTCCAGTCAGTTCAGTATAGTGTCGACCCACAGCTGAACATGTATATCAGTTCCTATCGTTGAATAAAACAGTGTTGGATTTTCTCCAGTGTTAGACGTCTGCTTCTAGCTTCCCTGCATCAAGTGCAGTCCACATCGTACCAGTCAGCCTAACACATCAGTTCGGAAGACCCAAAGCCCCTGCCTGCTTTCCCCTCTGTTAGCAGCATCTCTCTAACTCTGGCCGCCTTCCTCCCCATATGAATGACGTAATCCTTCCCTTAATCTCTCTGAAAAAAAGCCTTTGGCAGGAAAATCGGCAGGCATTGAAAAATAAACAGAAATCGTGGCAGCACGTCATTTTTAAAATGTTTTTATTCAAAATGTTTCAATAATTTTTACAAACCACTACAAAAGAAAATATAATGCAAAGAGAACAAAACAATATGCCAACAAAAACAACGTAACCTCTAACAAATTAACAATTTAACAAACAAACCAAAACAGGTGGGGCATTTGCCCCTTACAAATAAAATGAAATTAACCCACCCCACAACCTCCCCGCCCACCCCCCCCCCCCCCCCCCCCACCCCCTCCCCACACCCCCCCCTCTGGATTGCTGCTGCTGCTGACCTCCATTTAACGTTCCGCGAGAAAGTCAAGGAACGGTTGCCACCGCCTGGAGAACCCCTGCAAGAACCCTCGCAAGGCAAACTTTATCCCCTCCAACCTGAGAAACCCCGCCATGTCACTGACCCAAGCCTCTACGCTTGGGGGCTTCGCGTCCCTCCACATTAACAAAAGCCTTCTCCGAGCTACCAGGAGGCAAAGCCAGAACTCCAGCCTCTTTCGACTCCTGCAGCCCCGGATCATCCGATACCCCAAATATCGCTATCCCCCAGCTCGGTTTTACCCGCGTGTCCAAGACCTTGGACATAGCCTTTGAAAAGCCTTTCCAAAAATTCCGTAAGTGCCGGGCATGCCCAAAACATATGGGCATGGGTTCGCTGGGCTCCCTGAACATCTCACACATCTGTCCTCTACCCCAAAGAACAACATTTTAATCGCCTGTACCCGACCCGCCAGTGACAGAGGGAGACCATCCCACCTTGCCAGATCAGCTTTCATTCTCCCACCAAACTAGAAATGCTGTACCTGCGGAGAACCCCCCCCACTCCAGGCAACCTGCACCCCCAGGTACCTAAAGTGAGTCCCTGCCCGACGGAATGGCCCCCCCCCCCCCGCCCCCCACCCCCGGCCGAGACACCACAAAATACTCAGTCTTGTCTAAATTTAGTTTGTACCCCGAGAAAGACCCAAACACTCGAAGCAGCTCCAATATTCCCCCCTATTGGCACACCGACACGTATAATAGCGAGTCATCGGCATATAAGGACACCCTATGCTCTATCACCCCCCCCGCCCCCCCCGGCACTATTCCTTTCCATACCCCCGAACTTCTTAATGCGATGGCCAATGGCTCGATCGCGACTGCAAACAGCAGGGGGACATAGGACATCCCTGCCCAGTCCCACGGTGGAGAGAAAAGTATCTCGAGCTGATATTATTTGTGCGGACACTCGCCTTCGGCTCCTTATATAGTAGCCTTTACCCAGTTAACAAATCTTGGTCCAATCCCAAACCGCTCCAGAACTGCCATCAGTACGCCCATTCTACCCAGTCAAAACGCCTTCTCAGCGTCCAATGCCACAACCACCTCCATTTCCTTCCCTCTGCCGGTGCATAACGACGTTCAATATCCTTGTAATGTTTGAAAAGAGCTGCCTCCCTCTCACGAACCCCATCTGATCTTCACCTCTCACCTCGGGAGGCATTCCTCCAGCCTACCCGCCAGTACCTTCACCAATACTTTGCGGTCCACATTCAGAAGTGATATGGGCCGAGACGACCCACACTCCTTCGGATCCATATCTTTTTTTTAGCAACAGGGAAATCGATGCCTGCCCCCAAGGTTTGTGGCAACACCCCCTTCCCTATCGCCTCTTCAAACATCCCCACCATCAGGGGTGCCAGCTTATCCTTGAATTTTTTATAATATTCCACCGGAAACCCATCCGGCCTGCCGCCTTCCCCGCTGCATCCTCCCAATCGCATCCTTTATGTCCTGCTCCACTATCGCTCCTTCTAATGTAGCCCTGACCTCCCCTTCCCCTAACCTCGGGTACTCCAACCCATCTAGAAATTCCTGTATCTCACGGTCTCCCCCGGGTGGCTCTGACTTGTACAACCTCTCATAAAGTTCCTCGAAAACCTTGTTAATCAGATCCGGGGCCACCACCAACTTCCCTGCCATATCCCTCACCCTGCACAATTTCCCTTGCCGCTGCTTCCCTCCGGAGCTGACCTGCGAACATCTTATCTCCATGTTCGTAAACTGCACCCCTTGCTCGTCTCAGTTGACGCAACGCCTTCCTGGTAGATAGTCGATCAAAGCTCGCCTGTAGTTCCTTCCTCTTTTCCAGCTTTGCTGGGTCCCCATCCTCTGCAAACCTCCTATCTACCTCCAACATCTCATCTACTACCCTCTGCCGCTCCAACCTCTTCTCTTTGTCCATCCTGGCCTTAAACAAAATCACCTTCCCCCTCACCACCGCCTTTAGAGCCTCCCAGACGACCGCCTTCGACACCATCACCCGTACAGTTGAAACCTACATATTCCTTAATTACCTTTCAATTTTGTCACAGAACACTTGGTCCCCCAAAAGTCCCACATCTAATTTCCACCCCGGCCTCTGCGCTACCCCCTTCTCCAGCACCATAGCCACCCAATGCGGAGCATGATCTGACACTGCAATTGCCGAGTATTCCGACCCCTTAACCCCAGCCAGCAAGCCTCCCCACCACGAAAAAGTCGATACCTTATGGACTGCTGAGAAAAAACGAGTACTCCCGTTCCCTCGGGTGCAGAAACTTCCAATGGTCCAACCCTCCCATTTCCACCATTAGCCCAGCCAACGCCTTCGCCCCCCCCCCCCCCCCCCCCCCACCCCCTGATGGGACCGGCGAGCGGGGCCGTGACCTGTCCAATCTTGGCTCCTGCAACCAAGTTCCAGTCCCCCCCCACTATCAGTTCGTGTGTGTCCAAGTCGGGGATGGCCCCAAACGCCTTCTTTGCGAATCCCACATCGTCCCAATTGGGGCCGTATACACTTAACAGTGCCACTCACCTCCTTCAGCGCCCCTGTCACAATCACATGTCTGCTCCCCTGATCTGCACACCACCTTGTGGAACCAGATTTAAGATAATTAATGTTTTTGATAATGAGATCAGGTGCTATACATGATAATATAGCGCATTATGGTTAAGGTGGAATTCCAGATTTACTTCAGCATCACAAAAAAGGACAAACAGGTCGGGACTGAATGCACATTCATGTATTACACACAAACACATCTTAAACCCATCTCAACAAGACCAGTTATTGAACTGAAACTACTAACTGTAATAGATTGGAATCTGCACCCATTTCTATCTATTGGGCCATCTTTTTGATGTAATCTCATACAGACAGGTTTTAGATTCAGTTCCAATGGACGCAGAACTAACATATTAACATCAACATGTACCTAAAACACTTTACATTAATGCAAAAGTTGCGATCTAACCGCCAGCCTAAGAGAACACAAGAACATACAAACTGCAGAAGGGCACAAATTGAAAGAAAATGTATTGTATTTTTGACAATAATTAGAAGTATGACCTAGATAATATGAGATTAATGAGGTTAAAGGGAATGTGTAAAATAGGCAACTAAAGAGGAAAACAAAAGGAGTGGATTGAAATTCACCGAAGTTAACTGAAGAGAAACAAGAAGAAAATCATAAAGGGACAAAAACCAAATGTTAGTAACGAAAGAGAAGTCAAAGAACAATTGAATTAAAACATTAAGTGGGTTAAACATGTGGCATCTGGTACCCCCATCCAAGCTGTTCAGCTACACCTGCCCAAGTGAGGAAACTATCCTAGTTATGTGCTGTCAACAAAAAAAACAGGATCAATCCAATCAGGCCAATTACCACCTCATCAGCAAATCCCAATTATCAGCAAAGTGATGGAAAATGTTATCAAGTGACAGTCAGTCACCAATAAGCTGCCTGCAGAAAGCACGTAAGTGTCTTTGATGAGGTCCAGGAGCTGTCAATCATAGCTAGATGGTTGTCAACATTGGGTTAGTTTTCACAGCGGGTAAGTGAAGGGAGATGAATGAAAGAATGCAGACAGCTGGGTGTGTGTGTGCCAATCACAGCCTAGTGAAATCAATTTCAGAGAGATATGAATGAAAGGCTTGCAGATCAAAGATCTGAGGGGTTTTAAGTTGATGTTCTCTTTTTCAGGAATTAACAGGTTATGCTTCCTCTGCTTGAGCCAGCAGGTGTATTGCGCGGGTGAGTTTTTAAAGCAGTGATCTTTTTCACTGTCTCTATCTGGACTGCTCTCTAGCTTCAGGCAGGGGTCTCTTTAATGGGGGGGGGGGGGGGGGGATTTCAGGTAGAATCTTTCTTATGGGGATCTCTGGTGAGGGTCTCTCTAATTGGGGGTCTTTGGTCAGGGTCTCTAATTGACGGGTCTCTGGTGGCGGGGGGGGGGACGGTCTGATGGGGTGGGGTGTGCAGGCCTTGCATTGTGAGGGGAGGGGGACCCTCCGATGAACTTGGGGGCAACTCCCTTAAAGAGTTACTCCCTTGGGGCCACCTTTGTCAAGACCTGCACCAATCCCACTGGATTCACCGCTGAATCGGGAACTCCACGACCGGACAGGGAATCAAGCCTCTTTTCTTTCCAAAACTTCAAAGACTTCTTTTTTGAATTGCATGAGAGCAACTTTGTGTATTTGAGATTCTATTTTACAGATGGCATGCTCAAAAACAAGTGGTGAATTGATTGAATCCTTCACAATCCTGAGGGGTGCACGTGGAGAGGATGGGCACGATTCTCTGGAAAGATATCAAGGTGTGGGAGCAAGCTGGAACTGCCACAAGCTTGCTGGCAGAGGGGTGCTGGACATAAGCATCCACATGACCTTCAAGAACAGGCTCAGGAGGTTACGGGGGTGGCCGAGGACAGAGCGGTCATCGATGTGGAGGTTGGTGCACGCCACTGAGGAGAAGATCCACCGGGGCCCCACCCGGATGGACTGTCACACGTGAGTTGTTATTGCCATACGGGTAAGGCAGATGAACTTAGAGCTTGGATTAGTACTTGGAACTATGATGTTGTTGCCATTACAGAGACCTGGTGAGGGAAGGGCAGGATTGGCAGCTAAACGTCCAGGATTTAGATGTTTCAGGCGGGATAGAGGGGGATGTAAAAGGGGAGGCGGAGTTGCGCTACTGGTTCGGGAGAATATCACAGCTGTACTGCGAGAGGACACCTCAGAGGGCAGTGAGGCTATATGGGTAGATCAGGAATAAGAAGGGTGCAGTCACAATGTTGGGGGTTTACTACAGGCCTCCCAACAGCCAGCGGGAGATAGAGCAGCAGATAGGTAGACAGATTTTGGAAAAGAGTAAAAACAACAGGGTTGTGGTGATGGGAGACTTCAACTTCCCCAATATTGACTGGGACTCACTTAGTGCCAGGGGCTTAGACGGGGCGGAGTTTGTAAGGAGCAATCCAGGAGGGCTTCTTAAAACAATATGTAGACAGTCCAACTAGGGGAAGGGGCGGTACTGGACCTGGTATTGGGGAATGAGCCCGGCCAGGTGGTAGATGTTTCAAGTAGGGAGCATTTCGGTAACAGTGACCACAATTCAGTAAGTTTTAAAGTACTGGTGGACAAGAATAAGAGTGGTCCGAGGATGAATGTGCTAAATTGGGGGAAGGCTAATTATAACAATATTAGGCGGGAACTGAAGAACATAGATTGGGGCGGATGTTTGAGGGCAATCAACATCTGACATGTGGGAGGCTTTCAAGTGTCAGTTGAAAGGGAATTCAGGACCAGCATGTTCCTGTGAGGAAGAAGGATAAATACGGCAATTTTCGGGAACCTTGGATGACGAGAGATATTGTAGGCCTCGTCAAAAAGAAAAGGAGGCATTTGTCAGGGCTAAAAGGCTGGGAACAGACGAAGCCTGCGTGGAATATAAGGAAAGTAGGAAGGAACTTAAGCAAGGAGTCAGGAGGGCTAGAAGGGGTCACGAAAAGTCATTGGCAAATAGGGTTAAGGAAAATCCCAAGGCTTTTACACGTACATAAAAAGCAAGAGGGTAGCCAGGGAAAGGGTTGGCCCACTGAAGGATAGGCAAGGGAATCTATGTGTGGAGCCAGAGGAAATGGGCGAGGTACTAAATGAATACTTTGCATCAGTATTCAGCAAAGAGAAGAAATTGGTAGATGTTGAGTCTGGAGAAGGGTGTGTAGGTAGCCTGGGTCACATGAGATCCAAAAAGACGAGGTGTTGGGTGTCTTAAAAAATATTAAGGTAGATAAGTCCCCCAGGGCCTGATGGGATCTACCCAGAATACTGAAGGAGGCTGGAGAGGAAATTGCTGAGGCCTTGACAGAAATATTTGGATCCTCGCTGTCTTCAGGGATGTCCCCGGAGGACTGGAGAATAGCCAATGTTGTTCCTCTGTTTAAGAAGGGTAGCAAGGATAATCCCGGGAACTACAGGCCGGTGAGCCTTACTTCAGTGGTAGGGAAATTACTGGAGAGAATTCTTCGAGACAGGATCTACTCCCCATTTGGAAGCAAATGGACGTATTAGTGAGAGGCAGCACGGTTTTGTGAAGGGGAGGTCGTGTCTCACTAACTTGATAGAGTTTTTCGAGGAGGTCACTAAGATGATTGATGCAGGTAGGGCAGTGGATGTTGTCTATATGGACTTCAGTAAGGCCTTGACAAGGTCCCTCATGGTAGACTAGTACAAAAGGTGAGGTCACACAGGATCAGGGGTGAGCTGGCAAGGTGGATACAGAACTGGCTAGGCCATAGAAGGCAGAGAGTAGCAATGGAAGGATGCTTTTCTCATTGGAGGGCTGTGACCATGTGTTCCACAGGGATCAGTGCTGGGAACCTTTGCTCTTTGTAGTATATATAAATGATTTGGAGGAAAATGTAACTGGTCTGATTAGTAAGTTTGCAGACGACACAAAGGTTGGTGGAATTGCGGATAGCGATGAGGACTGTCGGAGGATACAGCAGGATTTAGGATTGTTTGGAGACTTGGGCGGAGAGATGGCAGATGGAGTTTAATCCGGACAAATGTGAGGTAATGCATTTTGGAAGGTCTAATGCAGGTAGGGAATATACAATGAATGGTAGAACCCTCAAGAGTATTGAGAGTCAAAGAGATCTAGGAGTACAGGTCCACAGTCATTGAAAGGGGCAACACAGGTGGAGAAGGTAGTCAAGAAGGCAATACGGCATGCTTGCCTTCATTGGCCGGGGCATTGAGTATAAGGAATTGGCAAGTCATGTTGCAGCTGTATAGAACCTTAGTTAGGCCACACTTGAGTATAGTGTTCAATTCTGGTTGCCACACTACCAGAAGGATGTGGAGGCTTTAGAGAGTGTGCAGAAGAGATTTACCAGAATGTTGCCTGGTATGGAGGGCATTAGCTATGAGGAGCGGTTGAATAAACTCGGTTTGTTCTCACTGGAACGAAGCAGGTTGAGGGGAGACCTGATAGAGGTATACAAAATTATGAGGGGCATAGACAGAGTGGATAGTCAGAGGCTTTTCCCCAGGGTAGAGGGGTCAATTACTAGGGGGCATAGGTTTAAGGTGAGAGGGGCAAGGTTTAGAGTAGATGTACGAGGCAAGTTTTTTACGCAGAGGGTAGTGGGTGCCTGGAACTCGCTACCGGAGGAGGTGGTGGAAGCAGGGACGATAGTGACATTTAAGGGGCATCTTGACAAATACATGAATAGGATGGGAATAAAGGGATACGGACCCAGGAAGTGTAGAAGATTGTAGTTTAGTCGGGCAGCATGGTCGGCACGGGCTTGGAGGGCCGAAGGGCCTGTTCCTGTGCTGTACATTTCTTTGTTCTTTGTTCTTTGTACACACTGACCCATCCCTCCCACTAACCAACGTTCATTCCCCCGCAGGTCCACCCCACGCCCCCCCCCGACACGCCCTGCCCATGCACTCCTGGCCAGGGACATAGAACATAGAACATAGAAAAATACAGCACAGAACCGGCCCTTTGGCCACAATGTTGTGCCGAACCTTTTGTCCTAGATTAATCATAGATTATCATTGAATTTACAGTGCAGAAGGAGGCCATCAGCCCACTGAGTCTGCATCAGCTCTTGGAAAGAGCACCCTATCCAAAGTCAACACCTTCACCCAACACTAAAGGCAATTTTGGATCCTAAGGGCAATTTATCATGGCCAATCCACCTAACCTGCATATCTTTGGACTGTGGGAGGAACCGGAGCACCCGAGGAAAACCCATGCAGACGCGGGGAGGATGTGCAGACTCCGCACAGACAGTGACTCAAGCCGGAATCGAACCTGGGACCCCGGAGCTGTGAAGCAATTGTGCTATCCACAATGCTACCGTGCTGCCCTTAAGAACAAATAAATCTACACTATATCATTTTACCGTAATCCATGTATCTATCCAATAGCTGCTTGGAGGTCCCTAATGTTTCCGACTCAACTACTTCCACAGGCAGTGCATTCCATGCCCCAAGTCTGGAGCCATCCTCTGGGTGATGGAAGGTTGGCCACTGTGACTGTGCTGCTGCCTCCGCAGTGTTCAAGCACAGTGTCCATGCATCAACGTGTGATTGGGTCACTATTCAATGAGCCCCACATTCTACATGGCCCGTCCACCCACGGTGACCCACATGGGATGCGTGAAGTGCGCAACTTTTAAAAAAAAATAATGTTTTATTGAAATTTTTTTCCCAAACAACAATTTTCCCCCTCTTACAAAGCAAACGCAACAATAACAATACAGAATTTTTTAACAATACGCAAGTAACAAAACCCCTTTATCTTTGACCTAAACTAAACTAAACCCCCTCCCCCCCCCCCCCCCGCCTTCCCCCTGGGTTGCTGCTGCTGGTCATCTGTCTTCCCTCTAACGTTCCCCTAGGTAGTCGGGAAATGGCTGCCACCGCCTGGTGAACCCTTGAGCCGATCCTCTCAGGGCAAACTTTATCTGCTCCAGTTTACTGAACCCCGTCATATCATTTACCCAAGGCCTCCAGTCCGGGGGGTTTCGCCTCCTTCCACATGAGTAGGATCCTGCGCCGGGCTACTAGGGACGTAAAGGCCACAACATCGGCCTCTTTCGCCTCCTGCACTCCCGGCTCTTCCGCAACTCCAAATAGAGCTAACTCCCAGCCTGGTTTGACCCGGGCCTTCACCACCCGCGAAATCACTCCCGTCACTCCCTTCCAATACCCTTCCAGTGCCGGGCACGCCCAAAACATATGTGCGTGGTTTGCCGGGCTCCCGCCACACCTCCCACATTTGTCCTCCACTCCAAAGAACCTGCTCAATCTTGCTCCCGTTATGTGTGCTCTATGTAGCACCTTAAATTGAATCAGGCTAAGCCTGGCGCATGAGGAAGAGGAATTTACCCTGCTTAGGGCATCAGCCCACATACCCTCCTCTATCTCCTCCCCTAGTTCTTCGTCCCACTTTCCTTTTAGTTCGCCCACCGACTCCTCCCCCTCTTCCCTCATCTCTCGGTAAATCTCTGACACCTTGCCCTCTCCGACCCACACCCCTGAAAGCACCCAGTCCTGTATCCCCTGTGTCGGGAGCAACGGAAATTCCCTCACCTGTTGTCTAGTAAACGCCCTCACCTGCATATATCTCAAGAAATTTCCCCGGGGCAACTTATACTTTTCCTCCAATGCTCCCAAGCTCGCAAAAGTCCCATCTAGAAATAAAACTCCCACCCTCCTAATTCCCAACTGGTACCAGCTCTGAAATCCTCCATCCATTCTTCCTGGGGCGAACGTATGGTTGTTCCTGATTGGGGACCCCACCAGGGCTCCCCGCACCCCTCTCTGTCGCCTCCACTGTCCCCAGATATTCAATGTTGCCGCCACCACCGGGTTCGTGGTAAACTTTTTAGGTGAGATCGGTAGCGGCGCCGTCACCAGCGCCTCTAAACTCGTCCCTTTACAGGACTTTCTCTCCAGTCTTTCCCACGCCGCTCCCTCACCCTCCATCATCCATTTACGTATCATTGCCACATTGGCGGCCCAATAGTAATCGCCCAAGTTCGGTAGTGCCAATCCTCCTCTGTCCCTACTACGCTGAAGGAACCCCCTCCTTACTCTCGGAACCCTCCCTGCCCACACGAAGCTCGCGATGCTCCTGTCTATTTTATTAAAAACGGTCTTGGTAATTAGTATAGGGAGACATTGAAATACAAATACGAACCTCGGGAGGACCATCATCTTAATTGCTTGCACCCTGCCCGCCAGCGATAGAGGCTGCATGTCCCACCTCTTGAAGTCCTCCTCCATTTGTTCTACCAACCGTGTCAGATTAAGTCTGTGCAAGGTTCCCCAGCTCCTAGCGATCTGAATCCCCAGGTATCGGAAGTTTCTTTCCACTTTCCTTAGAGGCAAGCCTTCTATCTCTCTACTCTGGTCCCCTGGATGTATCACAAATAATTCACTCTTCCCCATGTTTAACCTATACCCCGAGAAATCCCCGAACCCCCTCAAAATTTGCATAACCTCTATCATCCCCCCCGCTGGGTCCGACACGTATAACAATAGGTCATCCGCGTATAACGAGACTCGGTGTTCTTCTCCCCCTCTAATCACCCCTCTCCATTTCCTGGAGTCTCTCAACGCCATGGCCAGAGGTTCAATTGCCAACGCGAACAATAATGGAGACAGCGGGCATCCCTGTCTTGTTCCCCTATATAGTCGGAAATACCCCGATCTATGTCGACCTGTAACTACGCTTGCCGTTGGAGCCCCATAAAGAAGTCTAACCCAGCTAATA
Organism: Scyliorhinus torazame; assembly: GCF_047496885.1. Taxonomy (NCBI): domain Eukaryota; kingdom Metazoa; phylum Chordata; class Chondrichthyes; order Carcharhiniformes; family Scyliorhinidae; genus Scyliorhinus; species Scyliorhinus torazame. Next base: position 199,978,919 of record NC_092719.1, on the reverse strand, counting down.
AACCCGTTCCCAAACCCAAACCTCCTTAACACTTCCCATAAATACTCCCACTCCACCCTATCAAATGCCTTCTCTGCGTCCATTGCCGCCACTATCTCTGCCTCCCCCTCCACTGGGGGCATCATTATCACCCCTAATAGTCGTCGCACGTTAACATTCAGTTGTCTCCCTTTTACGAACCCTGTCTGGTCTTCGTGCACCACCCCCGGGACACAGTCCTCTATCCTCGATGCCAGTACCTTTGCCAACAATTTGGCGTCCACGTTCAATAATGAAATGGGTCTATAGGACCCGCATTGCAACGGATCTTTATCCCTCTTCAAAATTAACGATATCGTCGCCTCCGACATCGTCGGGGGTAGAGTCCCCCCTTTCCTGGCCTCATTGAACGTCCTCACCATCAACGGGGCCAACAAGTCCACATATTTTCTGTAATACTCCACCGGGAACCCGTCTGGTCCTGGGGCCTTCCCTGCTTGCATGCTTCCCAGTCCCTTAATAACCTCGTCCACCCCAATCGGTGCCCCCAGGCCTACCACCCCCCGCTCCTCCACTTTCGGGAACCTCAATTGGTCCAGGAACTGCCGCATCCCCTCCTCTCCCTCTGGGGGTTGAGACCTATACAGTTCCTCATAGAAGGTCTTGAACACCTCATTTATCTTTCCTGCCCTTCGCACCGTGTCTCCCCTTTCGTCTCTAATTCCTCCTATCTCCCTCGCTGCTGCCCTCTTTCGCAATTGATGAGCCAACAGGCGACTAGCCTTTTCCCCATATTCATACCTCCTCCCCTGTGCCTTCCTCCACAGTAACTCCGCCTTTCTGGTGGTCAGAAGGTCAAATTCCGTCTGGAGTCGTCTCCTCTCCCTGTACAATTCCTCCTCCGGGGTCTCTGCAAATTCCCTATCCACCCTTAAAATCCCCCCCAGTAATCTTTCCCTTTCCTTGGCCTCTGTTTTCCTTTTGTGGGCCCCAATGGAGATCAGCTCTCCTCTGACCACCGCTTTTAGTGCTTCCCATACCACTCCCACAGGGACCTCGCCGTCGTCATTGACCTCCAGGTATCTCTCAATACACCCCCGCACTCTTGCACACACTCCCTCATCCGCCATCAGTCCCACATCTAATCGCCAGAGTGTTCTCTGCTCCCTTTCCTCTCCTAATTCCAGGTCCACCCAATGTGGGGCATGGATCCGAAACCGCTATGGCTGAGTACTCAGCTTCTTCCACCCTAGAGATCAACGACCTTCCCAAAACAAAAAAATCTATCCGGGAGAACACTTTATGGACATGGGAGAAGAAGGAAAACTCCCTAGCCCTAGGTCTAAGAAATCGCCATGGATCCACTCCCCCCATTTGGTCCATAAACCCTTTAAGTACCTTGGCCGCTGCCGGCCTTCTTCCGGTCCTTGAGCTGGATCTATCTAGCCCCGGGTCCAGCACCGTATTAAAGTCCCCTCCTAAAATCAAGTTTCCTACCTCCAGGTCCGGTATACGCCCCAGCATCCGTCTCATAAATCCCGCATCATCCCAGTTTGGGGCATACACATTAACCAACACGACCTCCATTCCCTCCAGCCTGCCACTCACCATTACATATCTACCTCCGCTATCTGCTACGATGTTCTTTGCTTCAAATGCTACCCGTTTCCCCACCAAAATGGCCACCCCTCTATTCTTTGCGTCCAGTCCTGAGTGGAACACCTGTCCCACCCATCCTTTCCTTAGCCTAACTTGGTCCGCCACCTTTAGGTGCGTCTCTTGGAGCATAACCACGGCTGCCTTAGTCCTTTCAAATGCGCGAGCACTCGGGCCCTTTTTATCGGTCCGTTCAGGCCTCTCACGTTCCACGTGATCAGCCTCACGAGGGGGCTACCTGCCCCCCTCCCGTGTCGACTAGCCATTACCTTCTCTAGGCCAGTCCCATATCCCGCCTCCGCGCTCCCGCTCGCTCCCCCAGCGTCGCACACCATCCCTGCCCACCCACTCTTTAGCCATTTCCTTTTGGATTTCCGCAGCAGCAACCCATTTGTCCCCCCCCCTCCCTCCCCCCCTCCCCGCTAGATCTCTTTCTGGCATGATTGCTCCCCCCATATTACTTCCGTAAGTCAGCTGACTTCAACTGACCCCGGCTACTCCTGCTCACTCCTCGACCTCCCCGTGTGGGGAACTCCCATCCGCCTTGCGCCTGTCTTCCCGCCTTATTCTTTCTGGCGCGGGAACATCCCTTTACCTGACCCGCCTCTTATGGCGCAGTTCCCTTTCCCCTCCCCCTCCCCTTCCCCATTCTCCAACTATGTCCCGTCTTTCCCCCCTCACCGGCGCCCACATTTCCCCAATGTCTCCCCCCTTCCCAATTTACTTCTCAATTAACTTCAACCATAACATTAACAATAACATTTCCTGCAGCATCAGTCCCTCAGTTCCGATCCAATTTCTCTTCTTTGATGAAGGTCCATGCTTCCTCCGCCGTCTCAAAATAATGGTGTCTCTCCTGATACGTGACCCATAGTCTTGCCGGCTGCAGCATCCCGAACTTCACCTTCCTTTTATGCAACACCTCTTTGGCTCGGTTGAAGCTCGCCCTCCTTCTCGCCACCTCCGCACTCCAATCCTGGTATACTCGTACCACTGCATTCTCCCATCTGCTACTCCGCACCTTTTTAGCCCATCTCAGGACCTCTTCTCTATCCTTAAGGCGGTAAAATCGCACGATTATCGCCCTGGGTGGTTCTCCTGCTTTTGGTCTTCTCGCCGGAATCCGATTTGCCCACTCCACCTCCAAGGGGCCCGTAGGGGCCTCAGCACCCATCAGTGAGCTCAGCATCGTACTTGCGTACGCTCCACAGTCCACTCCTTCCACACCCTCAGGGAGACCCAGTATCCGAAGGTTCTTCCTTCGCGCTCCATTTTCTAGGGCTTCGATCCTTTCAGTACATTTTTTATGAAGTGCCTCGTGCGTCTGTGTCTTAACCGCCAGGCCCCAGGATCTCGTCCTCAATATCTGTCACCTTCTGCTCCACCACGCGGAGCTCTGTCTCCTGGGTCTTTAATGTCTCCTTGAGCCCCTCAATTGCCTGTAGCAACGGGGTCAGCACCTCCCTCTTCAGCAGCTCCACGCACCGTCTCACAATTTCATCCTGCTCAGGCCCCCATGTCGCCTGCGCTTTCTCCGCCGCCATCTTGTACTTCTCTCTTTCTGACTCTTTGGTCGACGATTCCTCGCGCTGCAGCCGCCGCCGCCGGTTTTTTCCTCCTTCGTTTGGGGGGGACTCCCTTCTCACACACCCCACACTGGGTTGCGTCGTCGAAAAATTCCCCGTTGGGGCTCTTAAAAGAGCCCGAAGGTCCGTCGGAGCTGGAGCCGCCGAAGCGTGCGGCTAGCTAGGCATCACCGCAACCGGAAGTCCCTTCAGTGGCCTTGATGAGGTCTTTTCACAGTTGTTCCCTCTGCTGCTAGAATTCACCTTTGATACAGGCCCTCAGGTCAGCTTGCAGCTTTAAGCTTGCCCTTCCCCCGCCTGCATGCTGGAAGAGGCCCTGTTTATCCTGCAGTTGCAGCCAAATATGTTACTGTTTCTGCCGTGTCTGGCAACCCAGAGACATACCCTTCCTGGGGGACACTGTCGGGGGAATATTGCAGCCTTCTTCCCACACCGGGAAATGTCAAACAAATGCCGTGGGGGCCCTGTAAAAGAGCCCAAAAGTCCGTTCCAAGCAGGAGCTGCCGAATATGCAACCTAGCTCTGCATAGCCGCACCCGGAAGTCGTGAAGTGCGCACTTAACCACGATTGCCAATTCCCATTAGCAATAGCATTCAACTGTAAGGCCAGAGACCTCCGCAGTCAGTGGGAGTTATGGGTTGTTGATGGGCAGACAGGCGGGGGTAGTGTTGTCCCCAGTACGCAAACACACGGTCCAGGGGCTGCCATGGCAGACCAGCGCACGTCCACCGGTTTTGCCCACAGGAATAGGTGGTTTGGCGTCCAGCGTGGTTCTCGTTTTCCTCCTCTCCCGCTATTCACCGATCTCGTTTCGCTCGAGCAAGAGAGCGAGTAGAATTGCACCCGATGTTTCCTCTCGGGGTCAGTGTTTAAAAGTAAAAAGGGGCTGTTCTTTTTAGATGAGATGAGGAGAAATGTTTTCTCTCAGACTAGTGAGTCTGTGGAACTCCCTTCCTTCAAAAGCAGTGGAAGCCAAGTCTTTAAATATTTTTAAGGCAGAGGTAGATAATTATTGAGAAACAAGTGGGTGAAAGGCTATCTGGGGGTAGGTGGGAGGTTATAATCCAATCAGTCATGGTCTTATTGAATGGTAGAGCAGACTCGAAGGGCCGAGTGACCTACCCCTACTTATAATTGGTATGTTAGTAAGTTCTTGTGAATTCTAACAGAGAAGGGGTTCGCCCATCAAGCTCTGCTAGTACTGCACCTAAAATACCACTTCTTAGCTAATTGAGACTCCGATCATTCCAGGATGCTTTAGCCTGTAGGTTGATTTCGGAATAAGTGGGAGGGTGTCTCTGAGTGCAAACACATGCAAAAGTGTTCTTTGCCTTCATTAAGGGCAGACACAAGATTCTTTGAACAATGCGTGTCTGGGGGTTCTCGTCTTAGGTTGAGAGGAAGTGGTTATGGCAGAACATAGGTTGGGACGCACGCAACGTCTTCAAGCATAAACCATATTTAATTCAAACACTGACTGTAACCCGTAAGATAGGCTGTTTTCTTTCACGTCTCGCTGACTCATCTATCAGGTTCGACCACTTTTCAACTGTTGCTCAAAACCTCCACAGGCTAAAATTGCATCTCCAAAGATACACAGAGCAGACACAGCTGGCGACAGGTAAGGAACTCTTATTGCTCGTCTATTTGTTTTTAATGCATTAGTACACGAAGGGAGGTTCGAAAGTCAGGTTTAACTGCAAAAATGGGGCATTACCCATTTTTCTCCATGGCTAACAACTTTTGAGAAAGTGAAGCTTTGAAAAACACAACTTGTTCAGGGAAATGTTGACAAGTCACTCTCACAGTTCAAGACGCAATTTTGTCTCTGGCATTATTAAGAGAAGACAGGGTTGCTGCTATGTGTAAATCAGGTGAAAATTAGTCTGCAGATTCAAAGCGAAACATCGGCTGACAGTATTATAGAGGAACCTAACAATGCAAAGCAATTAAAGTGAGTTCGGCTGGAAGCTACTTCTCCTTCCTAAACAGATGGGTCGCAGATTTTGAGGTTGTTTAATCAAGTTGGAGGAGAAATTTATGAGCCTGTGACAGAAAAGCTTGATTTTCACAATCGCTAGATTTTGGAACTGGTAGAAAACAAATAACCTTTCATAACTGGTTTAGCTGATAATGAACAGAACTGGGGGAAGTTTTAATAAGGAGGGATCGGCGATGGCCAATGGGTTAGTGATAACTAAGGGATGTTTTTTTTCCTCTTTGTAAGATCCCAGGCATTTAGATTCTCCAAAGAGTAATAGATGTACAAATTGAAGCCAAAGGCACATTTCTTAATCTGATGATCTTTGTCTCTTTTCTTGGTATGCAAAAATGCTCTGGACTGCATTCTATGACGTGTGACTTTAAAAACAAACCAATGTTAACACTAGCTGAAGCAAAGCAAAGCTTTGCAGTGTGTAGTGGGGCCAGGAAGAGGGAGACAGATACCTAACCACAGACGAATGTGCCCACATCCCATGAAAGAATGAAACAAAAGTTAGGTTCCCCCGATGTCACAGTCCAAAGATGCGCAGGTTAGATGGATTGGCTGTCACAAAAGTGACCCTTAGTGTCCAAAAGGTTAGTTGGAGTTACTGGGTTATGAGGATAGGGTGGAGGCATGGGCCTAGGTAGGAGCATAACCCGTGTCATGCTCCTCTTACTCAATGTGGCTCAGGGACGTGGCTGATGTCCCTGGCTCCTTCACGTGCGGGAAGTGTGTCCAGCTGTAGCTCTTGTTAGACCACATGACGGCTTTGGAGCTGCAGATGGACTCACTTTGGAACATCCGCAATGCTGAGGAGGTCGTGGATAGCATGTTTAGCGAATTGGTCACACCACAGATTAGGATTGCTGAGGGAGGAAGGGAATGGGTGACCAAAAGGCAGAGAAAAAGCAAGAAGGCAGTGCAGATGTCCCCTGCGGTCATCTCCCTCCAAAACAGGTATACGGTTTTGGATACTGTTGGGAGAGATGGCTCACCAGGGGAAGGCAACAGTAGCCAGGTTCATGGCTGGCTCTGCTGTACAGAAGGGCGGGAAAAAGAGTAGAAGGGCTATAGTCATAGGGGATTCAATTGTAAGGGGAGTAGATAGGCGATTCTGTGGTCGAAAACGAGACTCCCGAATGGTATGTTGCCTCCCAGGTGCATGGGTCAGGGATGTCTCAGATTGGCTGCAGAACATTCTGAAGGGGGAGGGTGAACAGCCAGTTGTCGTGCTGCATTTAGGCACCAATGATATAGGTAAAAAACGGGATGAGGTCCTACAAGCAAAATTTAGGGAGTTAGGAGCCTAGTTTAAAAAGTCAGACCTCAGAGGTAGTAATCTCAGGATTGCTACCAGTGCCACGTGGTAGTCAGAGTAGAAATGAAAGAATAGGCAGGATGAATGCGTGGCTTGAGAGATGGTGCAGGAGGGAGGGGTTCAGATTTTTGGGACATTGGGACCGGTTCTGGGGGAGGTGGGACTACTACAAATTGGACGGCCTACACTTGGGCCAGACTGGAACCAATGTCCTTGGGGGTGCTTGGGGAGGGTTTAACCTAATGTGGCAGGGGGATGGGAACCAAATGAGGAGGTTAGTGGAGGTTAGTAAGGAGGTGGTAACTAAAGCCTGTAAGGAACTAGATCATGAAGTCAGTTTGACTAAGGGGAAGAGTAGGCAGGGAGCAGATGATGAACGCAAAGGGACTGGTGGTCTGAGGTGCATTTGTTTTAATGCAAGAAGTGTAGTAGGTAAGGCAGATGAACTTAGTGCTTGGATTAGTATCTGGGAGTATGATGTTATTGCTATTACTGAGACTTGGTTGAGGGAAGGGATTGATTGGCAACAAAATATCCCAGAATATCGACGCTTCAGGCGGGATAGAGAGGGAGGTAAAAGGGGTGGAGGAGTTGCATTACTGGTCAGAGAGGATATCACAGCTGTGCTGAAGGAGGGCACTATGGAGGACTCGAGCAGTGAGGCGATGTAGGCAGAGCTCAGAAATAGGAAGGGTGCGGTAACAATGTTGGGGCTGTATTACAGACCTCCCAACAGCGAGCGTGAGATAGAGGTACAAATATGTAAACAGATTATGGAAAGATGTAGGAGCAACAGGGTGGTGGTGATAGGAGATTTTAATTTTCCCATCATTGACTGGGATACACTTAGTGTCAGAGGTCTAGATGGAGTAGAATTTGTAAGGAGCATCCAGGAGGTTTTTCTAGAGCAGTATGTAAATAGTCCAACTCTGGAAGGGGCCATACTGGACCTGGTGTTGGGGAATGAGCCCGGCCAGGTGGTTGAAATTTCAGTCGGGGATTACTTTAGGAATAGTGATCACAATTCTGTAAGTTTTAGAATACTCATGGACAAAGACGAGAGTGGTCCTAAAGGAAGAGTGCTAAATTGGGGGAAGGCCAACTATACCAAAATTCGGCAGGAGCTGGGGAATGTGGATTGGGAGCAGCTGTTTGAAGGTAAATCCACATTTGATGTGTGGGAGGCTTTTAAAGAGAGGTTGATTAGAGTGCAGGACAGACATGTCCCTGTGAAAATGAGGGATAGAAATGGCAAGATTAGGGAACCATGGATGACAGGTGAAATTGTGAGACTAGCTAAGAGGAAAAAGGAAGCATACATAAGGTCTAGGCGACTGAAGACAGACAAAGCTTTAGAAGAATATCGCGAATGTAGGACCAATCTGAAATGAGGAATCAAGAGGGCTAAAAGGGGTCATGAAATATCTTTAGCAAACAGGGTTAAGGAAACTCCCAAAGCCTTTTATTCATATATAAGGAGCAAGAGGGTAACTAGAGAAAGGGTTGGCCCACTCAAGGACAAAGAAGGAAAGTTATAAGTGGAGTCAGAGAAAATGGGTGAGATTCTTAACAAGTACTTTGCATCAGTATTCACCGAGGAGAGGGACATAACGGATGTTGAGGTTAGGGATAGATGTTTGAATACTCTAGGTCAAGTCGGCATAAGGAGGGAGGATGTGTTGGGTATTCTAAAAGGCATTAAGGTGGATAAGTCCCCAGGTCCAGATGGGATCTATCCCAGGTTTCTGAGGGAAGTGAGAGAGGAAATAGCTGGGGCCTTAACAGATATCTTTGCAGCATCCTTGAACACGGGTGAGGTACCGGAGGACTGGAGAATTGCTAATGTTGTCCCCTTGTTTAAGAAGGGAAGCAGGGATAATCCAGGTAATTATAGACCGGTGAGCCTGACGTCAGTGGTAGGGAAGCTGCTAGAGAAGATACTGAGGGATAGGATCTATTCCCATTTGGAAGAAAATGGGCTTATCAGTGATAGGCAATATGGTTTTGTGCAGGGAAGGTCATGTCTTACCAACTTAATAGAATTCTTTGAGGAAGTGACAAATTGATTGATGAGGGAAGGGCTGTAGATGTCATATACATGGACTTCAGGAAGCATTTGATAAGGTTCCCCATGGTAGGCTGATGGAGAAAGTGAAGTTGCATGAGGTCCAGGGTGTACTAGCTAGATGGATAAAGAACTGGCTGGGCAACAGGAGACAGAGAGTGTTAGTGGAAGGGAGTTTCTCAAAATGGAGAACTGTGATCAGTGGTGTTCCACAGGGATCCGTGCTGGGACCACTGTTGTTTGTGATATACATAAGGTATAGGTGGTCTGATTAGCAAGTTTGCAGATGGTGAGATTGGTGGAGTAGCAGATAGTGAAGGGGACTGTCAGGGAATACAGCAGAATATAAATAGATTGGAGAGTTGGGCGGAGAAATGGCAGATGGAGTTCAATCCGGGCAAATGCCAGGTGATGCATTTTGGAAGATCCAATTCAAGAGCAAACTATACGGTAAATGGAAAAGCCCTGGGGAAAATTGATGTACAGAGAGATCTGGGTGTTCAGGTCCATTGTACCCTGAAGGTGGCAACGCAGGGCGATAGAGTGGTCAAGAAGGCATACAGCATGCTTTCCTTCATCGGAAGGGGTATTGAGTACAAGAGTTGGCAGGTCATGTTACAATTGTATAAGACTTTGGTTCGGCCACATTTGGAATACTGCGTACAGTTCTGGTCGCCACATTACCAGAAGGATGTGGATGCTTTAGAGAGGGTGCAGAGGAGGTTCACCAGGATGTTGCCTGGTATGGAGGGCGCTAGCTATGAAGAGAGGTTGAGTAGATTAGGATTATTTTCATCAGAAAGACGGAGATTGAGGGGGGACCTCATTGAGGTCTACAAAATCATGAGAGGTATAGACAGGGTGGATAGCAACAAGCTTTTTCCCAGAGTGGGGGACTCAATTACTACGGGTCACGTGTTCAAGGTGAGAGGGGGAAGGTTTAAGGGAAATATGCGTGGAAAGTTCTTTACGCAAAGGGTGGTGGGTGCCTGGAACACATTGCTGGCGGAGGTGGTAGAGGCGGGCACGATAGCGTCATTTAAGATGTATCTAGACAGATACATGAATGGGCAGGGAGCAGAGGGATACAGATCCTTAGAAAATAGGCGACAGTTTTAGATAGAGGATCTGGATCGGCGCAGGCTTGGAGGGCAGAATGGCATGTTACTGTGCTGTAATTTTTCTTTGTTCTTTGTTCTTCTTTGTTATCTTTCGGAGGGTCGGTGCAGACGCAATGGGCCGAATGGTTTCATTCTGCGCTGCAGGAGATTCTATTCTCTGTTCCAATTTGCAGAACTTGCATTATTCTATTCTATGTTCTGGTCATTATCACATTGCTGGTTGCTGGAGGTTTCTGACATTCGGGGCGTGATTCAACTAAATGGGAAGAAAGTCCATTAGCGAGCGCATTTAGCCGTGTGTTTCCCGGCGCTCACAGCACCGAAAAACCTGTAGCCTGTTGGCTATACAACAGCACTCGCATTAAATAAGGGCCCTCAGTGGGGAACCTGTGGCCAAGGGCACACATAGCCCTGTGTTCTACACCGAGGAGCTCCACTCGCAAGAACTCCTCAGTGTAGCAAGAGATGGGGTCCCGATCTCCGAAGCCCCCGATGCGACCCCCCCCCCCCCCAACGCACTATGGGAGGGTTCCTGGGCCCCCCTGGAACCTCTCTACCCCTCCCATCTCCAACATCCGCACAGGGCACCCCCAGCCCGATCGCACCCATGCAAAAAATGCCAACTTGCCAATGCCAACCTCACACTCTGGCAATGCTCCTGTCCAGTGGAGGTAGTTAGGAAGGGGGGGGGGGGAGTAATATTAGATAGATAGTTACATTTTCTGTTTGTTTAATAATAATAATGTATACAATAAAAGGCTACTTGTGTTAAAGTTACAAACTTGGTGACTGTAGTTTATTGGGCTTAACCAAGGACCTCGGGTATTTTAAATACAAAATAAGCTCACCTGTGTTGCGACCCCAGGTCAAGTGGGGCTGGAATTGACCGTGAACTGGCTGAGGGTGTCACAAAATAGTTTGAGGGCTTGGTTCCAGGGTTTTGGAACAGTAGACCGTGATGATTTGGGGTAAAATATATATTGTAGAGGCACCAACTTTGTAATAGCATAACAGGGTGGCTCTGGAAGCTGCTAAAGCCTCTCTTCAGGTGGAGGACTTGTCTCTGGTTTGTTCTGCTTAACTCTTTACAGGGGCTTTGTAAAGTCAATTGAACTGACAAGTGAATTAAAAGTAGAGCTGCCGGTTAAAGCAAAGAAGGCAGAGATATACAATGTATTAGTTGAGTGCTTGGGTCTGTTAGAAACAAAGGAGACATGAACAAGTAGTCCAGGTAATGTAGCATCAGAAGCACTCTCTGGTGGGAGAACTGATCTGGAGAGGATAGGGTTGCAGTTCAAGCATGAGAGGGTAATGAGGAAGTTGGAATTAGAGGAAATACCAAAAGAGAGGGAATTTTAATCAATTGAGATGTAAGGAAAAGATGAAGAAGGAGCTTTTCAAAAATAAATTGAAATGTGGAAACTTGATGTGAAAATGGAAAGGTTAGCTAGGGAAGAAAGGGAAAAGGAGAGAGAGAATATCAACTTAAAAGGTTGGAGTTAAAGGCAAAATTTGAAGAAAGTTAAGAGGGAGGAGTAATCTTTCCCAGTCCAAATCCTAGTGGGGATAAGTTTAAATATGTACCAGGTCGTCTCAAAATTTGAGGAAAAGGATGTAGAGGTATTCTTCTTGGCATTTGAAAAAATAGCAACTCAAATGGAGTGGCCGAAGGAAAAATGGACATTATCCATGCAAAGCAAACTAATGGAGTGGGCGCAGGAAGTTTATGCTTCCCTGTCAGAGGTGGTGCCTAAGGATTACGCTGAGATAATAAAGACTATCCTGGATGCATATGGATTGATTCCAGAGGCATATAGGCAAAGTTTTGGAATTTAAGGAAACAGTCAGGACAGACTAATGTTGAATTTGTAAGGATGAAGCAGAACAATTTTAATAGGTGTGTACGAGCATTAGAAGTTAAAACTACGAATGAGACTCTAAGAGAAGTAATTCTCTTGGAATAATAGGAATTCATCAACGTTTGAGCGAAGAATTGATGTTGAAGACCAAAGGGCTGTGTGACAAGGAGCAATAATGGCTGATGGTTATGAATTGATCAAGAAATGTAAACCTTTGTTCCGTCACCCCCATAATTTGGAAAAGGGGAGGAGATGGGAGAGGGAAAGGAATGGAGGTAGCCAAGGTAAGGAATTGAATGCTCCAAGATCTTCTCCTCAGACCAGGAAGGAAGGTACTGAGGACGGAGGTGCAATAAAATGGGATACGCTCATTCAGCATGTTGGAAGTTGCAAAGAAAGCCCATGGGACATGTTGGGGTTCATAAGGAGAATTCTGAAAAGAAAACAAAAGTGGAGAATACTACAGGGCAGACTATAGCTCTAGCTAGAATTAGGAGACATGAGGTAAACACTGCTGTGGGAGCAGATGTGGCAAATGAGGTAGATGGGAGATATGAAGGGTTTTTGTCTAAGGGGGCGATCACCCCATTTTCATCAAATGAGGTAGCCAAACCCATATATATTTTAAGGCACACAGGTGCCACATAAACTCTCCTACTGGAAAGGGATTTGCTTTTCCCTCCAGAGAATTTAATGAAAGCTAAGGTGTTAATGAATGGGATAAGTGGAGATTATATTCCAGTTCCCTTGTATAAAGCGATTTATTAATAGGTCCGATAGTTGTCGGAATGGTTAAGAAGTTACCAGTGGACGGAGTAGATTTACTTTTGGGGAATTATTTGGCAGGAGTGAAGGTTGTAGCTTCACCCATGGTTACAGAGAGTCTGAGGGAAGAGAAGGAGACACAACAGTTACAGGAACAATTTCCAGATATTTTTCCATCATGTATGGTGACCAGGGCAATGGCGAAACAAAGTCCACCACCAGAGATTGAAGTCACACCACAATCGTATGGTGGAGTCGCAGAAACTATCCTTGAGGACGAGGATCATTTTGAGGAAATGTTTAGTCGGACTTTATTAATTGAGGCCCAGGAGGCAGACCCAGCATTACATAGATTAGCACAGGCAGCTCTAACAGAGATTGAGGCTGAGGGGGTTCTAGACTGCTATTACATGAAGGATGGAGTACTGATGAGGAGGTGGAGATATCCTCATAGACCTGTGGATGGGAAATGGACAATTGTTCATCAGAAAGTCGGGAAATACTGTGCCTGGCCCATGAGATACCAATGGCAGGACCTGCGGGAATTGGAAAACTCGGTCATCAGTCAAGAGGAAATTTCCTGGCCAGGACTACATGAGGATGGAGTGCGATTCTGTAGAATCTGCCCTACCTGTCAGGTAAGAGGTAAACCACAATATGTGATCAGACTAGCACCTTTGATACCCATACCAGTGTTTGAAGAACCAATTAGTCGGGTGTTGGTAGATTGTGTAGGACCATTGCCTAAAACAAAGGCAGGGCATCAGTACATTATTACGGTCATGGATATGACCACCTGATTTCTGGAAGCTATACCTTCAAGAACAATTACAGCTAAGTAGTAGTGGAAAAGTTGATGTAGTTTTTCATACGCTTAGAAGTACAATTTGACGGGCAGGATGGTGGCACAGTGGGTTAGCCTTGCAGCCTCACGGCGCCGAGGTCCCAGGTTCGATCCCGGCTCTAGGTCACTGTCCGTGTGGAGTTTGCACATTCTCCCCATATTTGCGTGGGTTTCGCCCCCACAACCCAAAGATGTGCAGGCTAGGTGGATTGGCCACGCTAAATTGCCCCTTAATTGGAAAAAATGAATTGGGTACTTTAAATTAAAAAAGAAAAAGAAGTACAATTTATCCAGGGTTCTAAATTTATTTCTAAAATTTTACAGGGCACAATTCGTAGCTTAGGTATCAAGCAACTAAATTCGACTATCCATCACCCACAAACTCAGGGAGCTTTGGAGAGATATCATCAGACTCACCCCACATTACTGAACAACACATCCCGCCCGGGAAATGCCTGAGGGTGCCTACCAATGAAACAAGCAGCCTTGAATAGATATTAATGCTGGAGATACTTAGCAGGTCAAGTATAGCGCCTGTGAAAAGTTAAACGGGAGTTAACTTCTTTAGGTCGACGATTTTAGCATTGACAAACTGTCAACGTTTTCTGTCCAGGAGCAACCTATGGCGGATAGATCTGTTTGGATACGGATGTGTCTAAGTTTAATTAGCCTCTCACGCAGCTCCGAGAGAGGATCCAGATGACCTTTTACTCCACCTTATTTGAAGGAATATATTCATGATACAGGCAGCAAGTGTAGTGAGCCAAATGTTTTCTTCTCATTCCAAGTAAATAAATTTGTATCTCTTTATGTCAAAAAAAACATAAGGCAATGCGGATAAGTACACTTCCTCCAGAAAATAATTTTGCACATAAATTAAAATGCAAGCCTTTGCTGGTGGATTTAATTGACATGTGTTGGGTGGTTGGAAAATGGAAACTGGCAATTAAATACGCAAGCAGCTCCGAGCTTGCTCGCATTCGTAGAGGATGACGGAAAACATGCTTAATGAGCAAGGAGATATAGTCTTAGAGTCAGCATTGTTGAAGCAAGAGCCAAGAATCGTAAAACAAACTGGTTTGTAGTCAAGTGCTCGTCTCTTGTGGGTAGAAACCATAAAAATGTTTTATGCAGGCAACAACTTGTCCCTCCCTCATCCCACAACTGTGCCTTACACGATCAATCTTGCAAAGTACCTCATTCTCCACTTGTTTTCATCACACTGCCCGTGATACCTCATGTTGGAAGTGCACCCATCTCCAGCTCCTCAGAAACCGCATTAGGGAACTGGAGCTGGAGCTGGATGAACTTTGAATCATTCGGGAGGCAGAGGGGGTCATAGATAGAAGCTTCAGGGATGTAGTTACTCCGAAGAATAAAGATAGATGGGTGACGGTGAGAGGGGTTGGGAGGAAGCGGTCAGTACAGGGATCCCCTGTGGTCGTTCCCCTTAGTAACAAGTATACTGCTTTGGATACTGTTGGGGGGGGGGACTTACCAGGGGTAAGCCATGGGGTACAGGCCTCTGGCACAGAGTCTGTCCCTGTTGCTCAGAAGGGAAGGGGGGAGAGGAGTAGAGCATTAGTCATTGTAGACTCCATAGTTAGGGGGATAGATAGGGGATTCTGTGGGAACGAGAGAGACTCGCGGTTGGTGTGTTGCCTCCCAGGTGCCAGGGTGCGTGATGTCTCGGATCGTGTTTTCGGGATCCTTAAGGGGGAGGGGGAGCAGCCCCAAGTCGTGGTCCACATAGGTACCAACGACATAGGTAGGAAAAGGGATAGGGATGTAAGGCAGGAATTCAGGGAGCTAGGGTGGAAACTTAGATCTAGGACAAACAGAGTTATTATCTCTGGGTTGTTACCCATGCCACGTGCTAGCGAGACGAGGAATAGGGAGAGAGAGGAGTTGAACACATGGCTACAGGGATGGTGCAGGAGGGAAGGTTTCAGATTTCTGGATAATTGGGGCTCATTCTGGGGTCGGTGGGACCTCTACAAATGGGATGGTCTACACCTGGACCAGAGGGGTACCAATATCCTGGGGGGGGGGGGGGGGAAATTTGCTAATGCTCTTCGGGAGGGTTTAAACTAGTTCAGCAGGGGCTTGGGAACCTGAATTGTAGCTCCAGTATACAGGAGGTTGAGAGTAGTGAGGTCATGAGTAAGGTTTCAAAGTTGCAGGAGTGTACCGGCAGGCAGGAAGGTGTTTTAAAGTGTATCTTCTTCAATGCCAGGTGGGTGAACTTGCGGCATGGGTTGGTACCTGGGACACCGATGTTGTGGCCATTTCGGAGACATGGATAGAGCAGGGACAGGAATGGTTGTTGCAGGTGCCGGGGTTTAGATATTTCAGTAAGCACAGGGAAGGTGGTAAAAGAGGGGGAGGGGTGGCATTGTTAGTCAAGGACAGTATTATGGTGGCAGAAAGGACGTTTGATGAGGACTCGTCTACTGAGGTAGTATGGGCTGAGGTTAGAAACAGGAAAGGAGAGGTCACCCTGTTAGGGGTTTTCTATAGGCCTCCGAAAAATTCCACAGATGTAGAGGAAAGGATTGCAAAGATGATTCTGGATAGGAGCGAAAGCAACATGGTAGTTGTTATGGGGGACTTTAACTTTCCAAATATTGACTGGAAACGCAATAGTTTGAGTATTTTAGATGGGTCCGTTTTTGTCCAATGTGTGCAGGAGGGTTTCCTGACACAGTATGTAGATAGGCCAACGAGAGGCGAGACCATATTGGATTTGGTACTGGGTAATGAACCAGGACAGGTGTTAGATTTGGAGGTAGGTGAGCACTTTGGTGATAGTGACCACAATTCGATTACGTTTACTTTAGTGATGGAAAGGGATAGGTATATACCGCAGGGCAAGAGTTATATCTGGGGGAAAGGCAATTATGATGAAATGAGGCAAGACTTAGGATGCATCGGATGGAGAGGAAAACTGCAGGGGATGGGCACAATGGAAATGTGGAGCTTGTTCAAGGAACAGCTACTGCGTGTCCTTGATAAGTATGGACCTGTCAGGCAGGGAGGAAGTGGTCGAGCAAGGGAACCGTGGTTTACTAAAGCAGTCAAAACACTTGTGAAAAGGAAGAAGGAAGCTTATGTAAAGATGAGACATGAAGGCTCAGTTAGGGCGCTCGAGAGTTACAAGTTAGCTAGGAAGAACCTAAAGAGAGAGCTAAGAAGAGCCAGGAGGGGACATGAGAAGTCTTTGGCAGGTAGGATCAAGGATAACCCTAAAGCTTTCTATAGATATGTCAGGAATAAACAAATAACTAGGGTAAGATTAGGGCCAGTCAAGGACAGTAGTGGGAAGTTGTGCTTGGAGTCTGAGGAGATAGGAGAGGTGCTAAATGAATATTTTTCGTCAGTATTCACACAGGAAAAAGACAATGTTGTCGAGGAGAATACTGAAATTCAGGCTACTAGACTAGAAGGGTTTGAGGTTCATAAGGAGGAGGTGTTAGCAATTCTGGAAAGTGTGAAAATAGATAAGTCCCCTGGGCCGGATGGGATTTATCCTAGGATTCTCTGAGAAGCTAGGGAGGATTGCTGAGCCTTTGGCTTTGATCTTTAAGTCATCTTTGTCTACAGGAATAGTGCCAGAAGATTGGAGGATAGCAAATGTTGTCCCCTTGTTCAAGAAGGGGAGTAGAGACAACCCCAGTAACTATAGATCAGTGAGCCTTACTTCTGTTGTGGGCAAAATCTTGGAAAGGTTTATAAGAGATAGGATGTATAATCATCTGGAAAGGAATAATTTGATTAGAGATAGTCAACACGGTTTTGTGAAGGGTAGGTCGTGCCTCACAAATCTTATTGAGTTCTTTGAGAAGGTGACCAAACAGGTGGATGAGGGTAAAGCAGTTGATGTGGTGTATATAGATTTCAGTAAAGCGTTTGATAAGGTTCCCCACGGTAGGCTACTGCAGAAAATACGGAAGCATGGGATTCAGGGTGATTTAGCAGTTTGGGTCAGAAATTGGCTAGCTGGAAGAAGGTGGTTGATGGGAAATGTTCAGACTGGAGTCCAGTTACTAGTGGTGTACCACAAGGATCTGTTTTGGGGCCACTGCTGTTTGTCATTTTTATAAATGACCTGGAGGAGGGCATAGAATGATGGGTGAGTAAATTTGCAGATGACACTGAAGTCGGTGGAGTTGTGGACAGTGCGGAAGGATGTTACAAGTTACAGAGGGACATAGATAAGCTGCAGCGCTGGGCTGAGAGGTGGCAAATGGAGTTTAATGCAGAAAAGTGTGAGGTGATTCATTTTGGAAGGAATAACAGGAAGACAGAGTACTGGGCTAATGGTAAGATTCTTGGCAGTGTGGATGAGCAGAGAGATCTCGGTGTCCATGTACATAGATCCCTGAAAGTTGCCACCCAGGTTGAGAGGGTTGTTAAGAAGTGTGTTAGCGACATCCAGTTGCGGCAATGCACTGCTAAGCCGCACGTTTCGGCAGCTCCCGTTCTAACGGACTTTTGGGCTCTTTTCGGGAGCCCCAACGGAATTTCTTTAGACCAAGCCCAGTGTGGGGTGACGAAGGAAGATCCCCCCCCCCGTGTGTGTATGGAAAGGACCAGCCGTAGTGGCCAGATTGCGAATGATCCTTTGGAGCAGTGGCAGAGAAGAGAAGGGAGAAGCAAGATGGCGGCGGATGGAGCCCAGACGGCATGGGGCTCGGACCAGCCGGAATTCCTCCGACGATGTGTGGAGGAACTAAAGAAAGAGGTGCTGGCGCCGATGTTATTGACAATCGAGGGACTGAAGGAAACACAAAAGGTCCAGGCGATAGAGCTCCGTGGAGTGAAGGCAAAGGCAGCCGAGAATGAGGATGAGATACAGGGCCTGGTGGTAAAAACGGAGACGCATGAGGCGCTACATAAGAGGTGCATAGAAAGGCTGGAAGCCCTGGAGAACAGCTCGAGGAGGAAGAACGTATGGATTTTAGGTCTCCCCAAAGGAGCAGAGGGAGCTGATGTTGGGGCTTATGTGAGCACGATGCTCCATACGCTAATGGGAGCTGAGGGCCCAACGGGCCCCCTGGAGGTGGAAGGAGCGTACCGGGTCCTTGTGAGAAGACCAGAGGCGGGTGAAATACCAAGGGCAATAGTGGTGAGATTCCACCGCTTCATGGACAGAGAGGCGGTCCTGAGCTGGGCCAAGAAGATACGGAGTAGCAAGTGGGAGAATGCGGTGATACGAGTGTATCAGGGCTGGAGTGCGGAGGTGGCGAGAAGGAGGGCGAGTTTTAATCGGGCCAAGGCGGTGCTTCACAGGAAGAAAATAAAATTTGGGATGCTGCAGCCGGCGCGATTGTGGGTCACGCATCAGGCCAAGCACTACTACTTCGAAACGACGGATGAGGCATGGACCTTCATTCAAGAAGAGAAACTGGACTAGATCTGAGAGTTTGATGTTGGGGGGGAAGCAACGAGGTGGTGGTACAGGAATGTAAAGTGGGAAAGGGGAGGTTTATTATACAGTAACGTTGGATGGGGAATTTCTCTCCCTTTGATGGGGGGACACGAAGAAATGTGGGCACGGTGGGAAAAAGGGACAGAGAGGGGGAGGGGGAATGAGGGAGCTGCGCCATAGGGGGCGGGGCCGATAGGAAAGCACGGGGTTTTCCTGCGCTATGGAGATGATGGCGGGAAGATAGGCGCAGGAAGGAAGAGAGCCCCACACGCAGGGGGATCAAAGAAAGAATGGGGGAAGCCGGGGTCAGCTAGAGTTAGCTGACTTTCGGAAGCATTATGGGGGGAGTAACCATGCTAGAGGGGGATCTAGCGGCGGGGGGGGGACTAACTGGGTTGCTGCTGCTGAGTGCAAGGGGGAGCTGGCAAGAGAAGAGGTGGTCGGGACGAGAAGGTGCCGCCTGGGGGACAGGTGGGTGCGCGGGACCTGGACGGGGGGCTGGCCCAGAAAAGGGGATGGCTAGTCGGTTGGGGGGGGGGGGGGGGGGCGGCGAGCGGCCCCCAATCCGGCTGATCACGTGGAATGTGAGAGGCCTAAATGGGCCGATTAAGAGGGCCTGGGTGTTCGCGCACTTAAAGAGACTGAAGGCGGACGTAGTCATGCTCCAGGAGACTCACCTGAAGGTGGCGGATCAGGTTAGGTTAAGAAAAGGATGGGTGGGACAGGTATTCCACTCAGGGTTGGACCCGAAAAACAGGGGGGTGGTGATACTGGTGGGGAAACGGGTGTCGTTCGAGGCTAAGAATATAGTGGTGGATAACAGGGGCAGATATGTGATGGTGAGTGGTAGATTGCAGGGAGAGGCGGTCGTGCTGGTGAATGTATATGCCCCGAACTGGGATGACGCGGGATTCATGAAGCGGATGCTGGGACGTATCCCGGACCTGGAGGTGGGAAGCTTGGTAATGGGGGGGGGGACTTCAACACTCCAGGGCTAGACCGGTCTAGATCCAGGACCGGGAGAAGGCCGGCAGCGGCCAAGGTGCTTAGGGGATTTATGGAACAAATGGGGGGACTGGATCCGTGGAGGTTTGCTAGGCCGTTGGCCAAAGAGTTTTCCTTTTTCTCCCACGTCCACAAGGTATATTCCCGAATAGACTTCTTTGTTATGAGTAGGGCACTGATCTCGAAGGTGGCAGGAACGGAGTACACGGCCATAGCTGTTTCAGACCACGCCCCGCATTGGATGGATCTTGAACTAGGAGAGGAGAGGGAGCAGCGCCCACTCTGGCGACTGGATGTGGGACTATTGGCGGATGAGGGGGTCTGTGGAAGGGTGCGGGGGTGTATTGAGAGATACCTGGAGGTCAATGACGATGGTGAGGTTCAGGTGGGGGTAGTATGGGAAGCGCTGAAGGCGGTGGTTAGAGGAGAGCTGATCGCCATTAGAGCCCACAAGGAGAAACAAGAGGGCAAAGAAAGGGAGAGATTAGTGGGGGAGATTTTGAGGGTGGATAAAAGATATGCGGAGGCCCCAGACGAAGGACTATATAGAGAAAGGCGAAGACTTCAGACGGAGTTTGACCTGCTGACCACAGGAAAGGCAGAGGCACAGTGGAGGAAGGCACAGGGGATGAGATATGAGTATGGGGAAAAGGCGAGCCGGCTGCTGGCCCATCAACTTCGTAAGAGGATAGCGGCGAGAGAGATTGGGGGAGTTAGGGATGAAACGGGAACTATGGAGCAGAGAGCAGGGAAGGTAAACAAGGTGTTTAAGACCTTTTATGAGAGGCTATATAAGTCCCAACCCCCGGGGGGAAAAGAGGGAATGCTATATTTTCTGGATCAACTAAGGTTCCCGAGGGTGGAGGAGCAGGAGGTGGCAGGTCTGGGGGCGCCAATCGAGGTGGACGAGGTGACTAAGGGACTGGGGAACATGCAGGCAGGGAAGGCTCCGGGACCAGATGGGTTTCCAGTGGAATTCTACAGGAAATATGTGGACCTGTTGGCCCTGCTGCTGGCGAGAACCTTTAACGAGGCCAGGGAAGGGGGGTACTACCCCCGACAATGTCGGAGGCGACAATATCACTAATTCTGAAGCGGGATAAAGATCCGCTGCAATGCGGGTCATACAGGCCAATCTCACTCCTAAATGTAGACGCCAAACTGCTGGCAAAAGTGCTGGCGACAAGGATAGAGGATTGCGTCCCGGGGGTGGTGCATGAAGACCAGACAGGGTTTGTAAAGGGGAGACAACTGAACGTTAACGTTCGACGGCTGCTGGGGGTGATGATGACGCCCCCAGCGGAGGGGGAGGCAGAGATAGTGGCGGTGATGGATGCGGAGAAGGCATTCGATAGGGTGGAGTGGGACTATTTGTGGGAGGTGCTGAGGAGGTTTGGGTTTGGGGAGGGGTTTGTTAGATGGGTCAGACTCCTACATGGGGCCCCAGTGGCAAGTGTAGTCACAAACCGACAAAGATCGGGGTATTTTCGGCTACACAGGGGAACAAGGCAGGGGTGTCCCCTGTCCCCATTACTGTTCGCGTTGGCAATTGAACCACTGGCCATAGCGTTGAGGGACTCTAAGAAATGGAGGGGAGTGGTTAGAGGGGGAGAGGAACATCGAGTGTCACTCTACGCTGATGACTTACTGCTATATGTTGCGGATCCTGGAGAGGGGATGCCAGAGGTTATGCAGATACTGAGGGAGTTTGGAGATTTCTCGGGATACAGGCTAAATATGGGGAAGAGCGAGCTTTTTGTAATACACCCCGTGGACCAGGGAAGAGGAATAGACGCTCTGCCGTTAAGGAGAGTGAAAGGAGCTTTCGATATCTGGGGATCCAGATAGCCAGGAACTGGGGAACTCTACACAGACTTAATCTGACGCGGCTGGTGGAGCAGATGGAGGAGGACTTCAAGAGGTGGGATATGTTGCCGCTCTCATTGGCGGGCAGAGTGCAGGCGGTAAAAATGATGGTCCTCCCGAGGTTTCTTTTCGTGTTTCAGTGTCTCCCCATTCTGATCACAAAGGCCTTTTTCAAAAAAATAGACAGGAGCATTATGAGCTTTGTGTGGGCAGGGAAGGCCCCGAGGGTAAGGAGGGGGTTCCTGCAGCGCAGTAGGGATAGAGGGGGACTGGCGCTGCCGAGCCTGAACGACTACTACTGGGCTGCCAATGTGGCGATGGTTTGTAAGTGGATGAGGGAGGGAGAGGGGGCGGCGTGGAAGAGGCTGGAGATGGCGTCCTGTAAAGGAACGAGCCTAAAGGCGCTGGTGACGGCGCCGCTGCCATTCTCCCCGAAAAGGTATACCACAAACCCAGTGGTGGTGGCAACCTTGAGGATCTGGGGGCAGTGGAGGCGACACGGGGGGTGACGGGTGCCTCGGTGTGGTCCCCGATTAGGAATAACCACAGGTTTGTCCCAGGAAGGATGGACGGGGGGGTTCCAGAGTTGGCAACAGGTAGGAATTAGGAAACTGAGGGACCTGTTTATAGACTGGATGTTTGCAAGTCTGGGAGCGCTGGAGGAAAAATATGAGTTGCCCCCGGGGAATATCTTCAGATATATGCAAGTGAGGGCGTTTACGAGGCAACAGGTGAGGGAATTTCCGCTGCTCCCGACACAGGGGATCCAGGATAGAGTGATTTCCGGGGTATGGGTCGAGGAGGGCAAAGTGTCCGAAATATATCAGGAGATAAGAGACGAGGGGGAGGCGATGATAGAGGAGCTGAAGGGAAAATGGGAAGAAGAGCTGGGAGAGGAGATTGAGGAGGGGCTGCGGGCTGATGCCCTAAGCAGGGTAAATTCCTCGTCTAGCCTGATTCAATTTAAGGTTCTACACAGAGCACATATGACGGGAGCAAGACTGAGCAGGTTCTTCGGAATGGAGGACAAGTGCGGGAGGTGCTTGGGAAGCCCGGCGAACCACACACACATGTTCTGGTCGTGTCCGGCATTGGATGAGTACTGTGGGGGCGTGGCAAGGATGATTTCAAAGGTGGTGAAGGTCCGGTCAAGCCAGGCTGGGGGTTAGCGATATTTGGGGTCCGGGTCAAGCCAGGCTGGGGGTTAGCGATATTTGGGGGGGGAGCACTATTTTTTGTAATTTTGTTAGTTCATTATATTATTTAAATAATGTTATTTACTAGTTATTGTATTATTTTTATGTTGATTTGTAAAAACGGAAAAATTTTGTTTGAAAAATTTAATAAAATATATATTTTTTAAAAAGAAGTGTGTTAGCTTTTATTGGTAGAGGGATTGAGTTTCGGAGCCATGAGGTCATGTTGCAGCTGTACAAAACTCTGGTGCGGCCGCATTTGGAGTATTGCGTACAGTTCTGGTCACCGCATTATAGGAAGCATTGGAAAGGGTGCAGACGAGATTTACCAGAATGTTGCCTGGTATCGAGGGAAGATCTTATGAGGAAAGGCTGAGGGACTTGAGGCTGTTTTTGTTAGAGAGAAGAAGGTTAAGAGGTGATTTAATTGAGGCATACAAGATGATCAGAGGATTGGATAGGGTGGACAGTGAGAGCCTTTTTCCTCGAATGGTGATGTCTAGCACGAGAGGACATAGCTTTAAATTGAGGGGAGATAGATATAGGACAGATGTCAGAGGTAGGTTCTTTACTCAGAGAGTAGTAAGGGTGTGGAATGCCCTGCCTGCAACAGTAGCGGACTCGCCAACACTAAGGGCATTCAAATGGTCATTGGATAGACATATGGACGATAAGGGAATAGTGTAGATGGGCTTTAGAGTGGTTTCACAGGTTGGCGCAACATCGAGGGCCAAAGGGCCTGTACTGCTCTGTAATGTTCTATATTCTATGTTCAATGTTGTTGGCCGGATAGAATCTAATGTATGATGTAGGAACGGAGAATTCAGTAAACACTCCGCGTCTTCGGAGCAAGGAAATTAAGTTCTAACAAATGATCAACTTGCCAGTACTCTCGCTGCAGTCTCACTCATGTCCTGCTGCCTCACAGCACCAGGGATCTGGGTTCAATTTTCTTACTATTACTCTTACTGTTGGTATTTGTATTTTTGGTAGGTGAGTTTCATATTATAAGTTCTCTGTCCTTTTTGTTTAGTTATCCTATGCTGGTCTCTAATTTGTTTTACACTCTTCCAGTCTACCACGAATCTTGGCAGAATTGAGCACCTTTTCTTTCAATTTGATAACATTTTAACTCCCTTATTTAGGCACGGATGATTCATCCTTCTCAATATCTCTGTTGAGTGTCATGAAATATCTCCTTAAAATATCTGCTCCAGCTAATCTTACTTTTTAACCTATTTTCCCAATATACTTTAGTCAACACTATTCATACCGTTGTAGTTTCCTTCATTTAAGTTTAAAACAATAGTTGCAGATCCAAGTTTTTCACCCTGAAACTAAATATGAAATATCGTAATGTTATGGTCACTCTGCCTGAAATAATCCTTTACTTTGAGATCATTAGTTAATCACGGGCTGGATTCTCCTCACCCCGACACCGAAATCGCATCCGGCACCGGGGCGGAGAATCCATTTCCGTGCATGGGATCGGGACCGGCGCCGGTTCCACGATTCTCCGACCCCCGAAAAGCGGCGTACTCAAAGAGTACGGCCCGCACCACAACTTGTTGTCATTGTCAGAGGCCCGCCCCGCTATTCTCCACCCCCGACCGGCTGAGGTCCTTACAGCATGGATCTAATATGGTCCTGCCGTTCGGGATACTCGCCTGGCGGCTGCGGACTCAGTCCGCGGCTGCCATGGACGGTGGCGGGCCGATTGGAGGGCGGGGGGGGGGGCTCATACGGGACCGGGCTAATTTTGAATGGGCGATCTGGGTCGGGCACGTGGCAGATCGGGGCACTATTTAGGAGGTCCAGCTCCGTGATCTGAGTTCGCCATGGAGCACGGCACGGCCGCTGGAGGCCACCGCCCTGCGCATGCGCGGCCTCTGACCCGGAAGTGCGGGGGCGTGTATCTGCAGCTGAAGCTGTTAGATTCACGACGGGTCCCTGCTGGCCCCCTGCAGGGCTATGAATATGGGGCCTTTTCACAAAAGCCCCAGATTTTACGACAGCGTGGGGACAAAGTCACTGAAACGGATTATCCAGCCCCATGTCTTGCTAAACATTCCCTCGTTTTTTTCCCTCAAAATATTGTTCTAAGAAATTGTCCTGTATACAAACTATGATTTGATTTCAGCGGGAGCGGAGCAGGTTAGTCAATTCCAGCGGGAGCAGTGCGGAAGTGATTTCTGGAGGTAAGTCGCTCCTTTAAAAACACTTGTCTTTGCAGGAGCAGGCCAGTCGATTTCAGCGGGAGCGGAGCTGGTTAGTCAATTTCAGCGGGAGCAGTGCGGAAGTGATTTCTGGGAGGTAAGTCTCTCCTTTAAAAACACTTGTCTTTGCAGGAGCAGGCCAGTCGATTTCAGCGGGAGCGGAGCTGGTTAGTCAATTTCAGCGGGAGCAGTGCGGAAGTGATTGCTGGGAGGTAAGTTTCTCCTTTAAAAACACTTGTCTTTGCAGGAGCAGGCCAGTCGATTTCAGCGGGAGCGGAGCTGGTTAGTCAATTTCAGCGGGAGCAGTGCGGAAGTGATTTCTGGGAGGTAAGTCTCTCCTTTAAAAACACTTGTCTTTGCAGGAGCAGGCCAGTCGATTTCAGCGGGAGCGGAGCTGGTTAGTCAATTTCAGCGGGAGCAGTGCGGAAGTGATTGCTGGGAGGTAAGTTTCTCCTTTAAAAACACTTGTCTTTGCAGGGGCAGGCCAGTCGATTTCAGCGGGAGCGGAGCTGGTTAGTCAATTCCAGCGGGAGCAGTGCAGAAGTGATTTCTGGGAGGTAAGTCTCTCCTTTAAAAACACTTGTCTTTGCAGGAGCAGGCCAGTCGATTTCAGCGGGAGCGGAGCTGGTTAGTCAATTTCAGCGGGAGCAGTGCGGAAGTGATTTCTGGGAGGTAAGTCTCTCCTTTAAAAACACTTACCTGGTCCCGTTTTCGGTCCCTCTTTGCTGTTTTAAAAAAAAATTTTTTAGTGTTTAAGGCGGGAACAGGAAGTTCGACCCGCGGACTTCTGGGAAGACCGTCACCAATAAATTCTGGTGGAGAGGAAACCCGAGACACTACACGTGTAGTGTCTCCCACCCGCCCTCCTCCTCTAACCTAATAATAAAACCCATTGGTGTGAGGTATGTACCATATTTTATTATTATTATTATTTTTTTTAAAAAAAATTTAATTTAGTTGTTAGCCAGATCTTGGTAGAAAGTTAGAGGGATGGCAGGGAAGGGAGTGCAATGTTCCTCCTGCAGGATGTTTGAGGTGAGGGATGCCGTTAGTGTCCCTGCTGATTTTACCTGCAGGAAGTGCTGCCATCTCCAGCTCCTCCAAGACCGAGTTAGGGAACTGGAGCTGGAGTTGGAAGAACTTCGGATCATTCGGGAGGCAGAGGGGGTCATAGATAGCAGCTTCAGGGAATTAGTTACACCAAAGATTGGAGATAGATGGGTAACTGTAAGAGGGACTGGGAAAAAGCAGTCAGTGCAGGGATCCCCTGCGGTCGTTCCCCTAAGAAACAAGTATACTGCTTTGGATACTTGTGGGGGGGGGGGACTTACCAGGGGTAAGCCATGGGGTACAGGCCTCTGGCACAGAGTCTGTCCCTGTTGCTCAGAAGGGAAGGGGGGAGAGGAGCAGAGCATTAGTAATTGGGGACTCGATAGTCAGGGGCACAGATAGGAGATTTTGTGGGAGCATGAGAGACTCACGTTTGGTACGTTGCCTCCCAGGTGCAAGGGTACGTGATGTCTCGGATCGTGTTTTCCGGGTCCTTAGAGGGGAGGGGGAGCAGCCCCAAGTCGTGGTCCACATTGGCACTAACGACATAGGTAGGAAAGGGGACAAGGATGTCAGGCAGGCTTTCAGGGAGCTAGGATGGAAGCTCAGAACTAGAACAAACAGAGTTGTTATCTCTGGGTTGTTGCCCGTGCCACGTGATAGTGAGATGAGGAATAGGGAGAGAGAGCAATTAAACACGTGGCTACAGGGATGGTGCAGGCGGGAGGGATTCAGATTTCTGGATAACTGGGGATTTTCTGGGGAAGGTGGGACCTCTACAGACAGGATGGTCTACATCTGAACCTGAGGGGCACAAATATCATGGGGGGGAGATTTGTTAGTGCTCTTTGGGGGGGTTTAAACTAATGCAGCAGGGGCATGGGAACCTGGATTGTAGTTTTAGGGTACGGGAGAATGAGAGTATAGAGGTCAGGAGCACAGATTTGACGTCGCAGGAGGGGGCCAGTGTTCAGGTAGGTGGTTTGAAGTGTGTCTACTTCAATGCCAGGAGTATACGAAACAAGGTAGGGGAACTGGCAGCATGGGTTGGTACCTGGGACTTCGATGTTGTGGCCATTTCGGAGACATGGATAGAGCAGGGACAGGAATGGATGTTGCAGGTTCCGGGGTTTAGGTGTTTTAGTAAGCTCAGAGAAGGAGGCAAAAGAGGGGGAGGTGTGGCGCTGCTAGTCAAGAGCAGTATTACGGTGGCGGAGAGGATGCTAGATGTGGACTCATCTTCCGAGGTAGTATGGGCTGAGGTTAGAAACATGAAAGGAGAGGTAACACTGTTGGGAGTCTTCTATAGGCCTCCAAATAGTTCTAAGGATGTAGAGGAAAGGATGGCGAAGATGATTCTGGATAAGAGCGAAAGTAACAGGGTAGTTAGTTTGGGAGACTTTAACTTTCCAAATATTGACTGGAAAAGATATAGTTCGAGTACATTAGATGGGTCGTTTTTTGTACAGTGTGTGCAGGAGGGTTTCCTGACACAATATGTTGACAGGCCAACAAGAGGCGAGGCCACGTTGGATTTGGTTTTGGGTAATGAACCAGGCCAGGTGTTGGATTTGGAGGTAGGAGAGCACTTTGGGGACAGTGACCACAATTCGGTGACGTTTACGTTAATGATGGAAAGGGATAAGTATACACCGCAGGGCAAGAGTTATAGCTGGGGGAAGGGCAATTATGATGCCATTAGACGTGACTTGGGGGGGATAAGGTGGAGAAGTAGGCTGCAAGTGTTGGGCACACTGGATAAGTGGAGCTTGTTCAAGGATCAGCTACTGCGTGTTCTTGATAAGTATGTACCGGTCAGGCAGGGAGGAAGGCGTCGAGCGAGGGAACCGTGGTTTACCAAAGAAGTGGAATCTCTTGTTAAGAGGAAGATGGAGGCCTATGTGAAGATGAGGTGTGAAGTTTCAGTTGGGGCGATGGATAGTTACAAGGTAGCGAGGAAGGATCTAAAGAGAGAGCTAAGACGAGCAAGGAGGGGACATGAGAAGTATTTGGCAGGTAGGATCAAGGAAAACCCAAAAGCTTTCTATAGGTATGTCAGGAATAAGCGAATGACTAGGGAAAGAGTAGGACCAGTCAAGGACAGGGATGGGAAGTTGTGTGTGGAGTCTGAAGAGATAGGCGAGATACTAAATGAATATTTTTCATCAGTATTCACTCAGGAAAAAGATAATGTTGTGGAGGAGAATGCTGAGCCCCAGGCTAATAGAATAGATGGCATTGAGGTACGTAGGGAAGAGGTGTTGGCAATGCTGGACAGGCTGAAAATAGATAAGTCCCCGGGACCTGATAGGATTTATCCTAGGATTCTCTGGGAGGCCAGGGAAGAGATTGCTGGGCCTTTGGCTTTGATTGTTATGTCATCATTGGCTACAGGAATAGTGCCAGAGGACTGGAGGTTAGCAAATGTGGTCCCTTTGTTCAAAAAGAGACAACCCCGGCAACTATAGACCGGTGAGCCTCACGTCTGTTGTGGGTAAAGTCTTGGAGTGGATTATAAGAGACAAGATTTATAATCATCTAGATAGGAATAATATGATCAGGGATAGTCAGCATGGCTTTGTGAAGGGTAGGTCATGCCTCACAAACCTTATCGAGTTCTTTGAGAAGGTGACTGAACAGGTAGACGAGGGTAGAGCAGTTGATGTGGTGTATATGGATTTCAGCAAAGCGTTTGATAAGGTTCCCCACGGTAGGCTAGTGCAGAAAATACGGAGGCTGGGGATTGAGGGTGATTTAGAGATGTGGATCAGAAATTGGCTAGCTGAAAGAAGACAGAGGGTGGTGGTTGATGGGAAATGTTCAGAATGGAGTTCAGTTACAAGTGGAGTACCGCAAGGATCTGTTCTGGGGCCGTTGCTGTTTGTCATTTTTATCAATGACCTAGAGGAAGGCGCAGAAGGGTGGGTGAGTAAATTTGCAGACGATACTAAAGTCGGTGGTGTTGTCAATAGTGTGGAAGGATGTAGCAGGTTACAGAGGGATATAGATAAGCTGCAGAGCTGGGCTGAGAGGTGGCAAATGGAGTTTAATGTAGAGAAGTATGAGGTGATTCACTTTGGAAGGAATAACAGGAATGCGGAATATTTGGCTAATGGAAAAGTTCTTGAAAGTGTGGATGAGCAGAGGGATCTAGGTGTCCATGTACATAGATCCCTGAAAGTTGCCACCCAGGTTGATAGGGTTGTGAAGAAGGCCTATGGAGTGTTGGCCTTTATTGGTAGAGGGATTGAGTTCCGGAGTCAGGAGGTCATGTTGCAGCTGTACAGAACTCTGGTACGGCTGCATTTGGAGTACTGCGTACAGTTCTGGTCACCGCATTATAGGAAGGACGTGGAGGCTTTGGAGCGGGTGCAGAGGAGATTTATCAGGATGTTGCCTGGTATGGAGGGAAAATCTTATGAGGAAAGGCTGATGGACTTGAGGTTGTTTTCGTTGGAGAGAAGAATGTTAAGAGGAGACTTAATAGAGGCATTCAAAATGATCAGGGGGTTGGATAGGGTGGACAGTGAGAGCCTTCTCCCGCGGATGGAAATGGCTGGCACGAGGGGACATAGCTTTAAACTGAGGGGTAATAGATATAGGACAGAGGTCAGAGGTAGGTTCTTTACGCAAAGAGTAGTGAGGCCATGGAATGCCCTACCTGCTACAGTAGTGAACTCGCCAACATTGAGGGCATTTAAAAGTTTATTGGATAAACATATGGATGATAATGGCATAGTGTAGGTTAGATGGCTTTTGCTTCGGTGCAACATTGTGGGCTTCCTATCCTTTCAAAATGTCAAATAACCTTGAATATTCAGTGACCAATCGTGGTCATCTTGAACCACAACTCTACATTGGCCATAACATCATACCATTTATTTATATTTGTGCTATCAGTTCATTAGGAATGCTGCGTGCAGTCAGAGGAGCAACGTTTAATTCTACTTCGTTACCATGTTTTCCTACTCTGACCCTATTCGCTAGTACACTTTTATCTTTGTATGCTCTGTCCCTCAGGTTATCAATGCCCAGATCACTACCCTGCATTATAACCTCCTCCTTTCTCTTTAACTTTCTAAATATCCCCACCTCTGAGCACCCCCCTACACATATTTAATTTGGAGTCCTCTCCAAAGCTCTAGTTTTAAAATTCACTTGGACTTTCGTCCCAGCACAGTTTCAGTGAAGTATATCCCAGTAGAATAGCTCTGTGTTAGTGTCATTGCCTCAAGAATTCAAACCCATCTCTCTCACATTTACTTTTGAGCTACACAGTCAACTCTCCGATTTTGCTAATCCTGCGCCAATTTGCTCATGGCTCAGGTTGTAATCAAGAGATTATTATCTCTGAGGTTTCACTTTTCAAGGTTAGCCTCTAGCTACTAATGCTCTTAGTAGAACCTCTTTCTTAGCACTGTCTTTGCTGTTGGTACCCTCCATGGACCACAACAACTGGATTCTTCCTGACCCACCCCCTCCCCTCCAGTGCCGGGGAGATGTCCTTAATCCTAGCACAGGGAAGGCAACATAACCTTTTGGACTGTCGGTCCTGGTTGCAGAGAAGAGTATCTATCCCCCTAACCATACAATCCCCAACAACGACTACATTCCTTTTTTACTCTCCGAACTTGAATAGCCCCTTGTACCATGGTGCTATGATAAGTTTGCCCGTCCTTTCTACAGACCCCGTTTAGGTCCATACAGGCCTTAAACAATAAGACCATAAGATGTAGGAGCAGAAGTCGGCCATTTGGCCCATCGAGTCTGCTCCACCACTCAATGAGAACATATCTGATCTGATATGATAATCTTCAACTCCACTTTCCCACCTGATGCTTACTCGTTGCTTCCCTGTGCTAGGATTCACCTTAGAAGGAGCAGTGCTCCGAAAGCTAGTGATTTGAAACAAACCTGTTGGACTTTAACCTGGTATTGTAAGACTTCTTACTTTGCTCACCCCAGTCCAACGCCGGCATCCCCACATCATGATTCTCTTACTGTTGGACAAGTGTAAGGGCTGAGTCTCCTGCAGTACCACAATCTGAATCCCCATCTCTGCTTCACTCCTCGGGGGCAACTTTCCCCCAAAATTACATTTTCAACGAGAAGATTGTTGGGAAAATCGCAGCAATTCCCGCCAGCCCCAGCGGCACGATCTGGATCACAATCTACAGGCACTTCGGAAAAACAAATTTCCCCACGTGGTAAACGCCAAGCACTGTCTGATTCACCCACCACGGGGTCCCTTCAATGAAGGGAGTGCTGCATTTAAGTGGCGTCTGATTCAAGACGGGAGGCTAGCAGCTAGGAAACCACCTCCTAGATTTACGGGGGGGTCTCAGGCCATTTGCTGGATGCCATGGAGGAAAGGCGGGCCACAATATATGTCAAGCTGCCAGGAGACCCTGCAGCAAGGTGCCGAATCCCACCAGTGAGGCGGTGACAGTATTGCTCAGGGCCAGCAGCCTGACCAAGAGGTCGGGTGTGCAATGTAGGAAAAAGATGAATGACCTACCACGATCAGGAAGGATAAGTGCTCCTGGTCTCCTCTTGGCTCTCCACCCTTCCATCACCTCTCGGAATGTCACTTGGAACCCACATGCCACAGCCTCGCAGGTCCCCAGGCCACATCCTCCCAGCAATATCCTCAAACTCCCCGGGCACTCTTCATCACAACCCCTCCCTGCTTAAGCGCAGTGCCCACACATGCCAATTTTCATCGATCTTTGACCCGCCAGGCATCTAGCTGACATTATCCCCATTTGTGTCCCTGCAGGAGAAGATCGCCCACAACCGCCGAAAGAGAGAGAAAGTGCGCGGTGGGATAGCCGAGCTGTGGATCCTGACTCCGTATGAGGAGAGAGCCATGGAGCTCGCAGGAGAGGAGTAGGAGCCGGTCTGCACTGAGAGTGAGGTTGGCCTGCGGGAGAAAAGGGAGCAGCCACTGCACCTTCACCCAATATGAGTTCTGTGTAATCCAAACCCATGACCAGGCC
The DNA here is from genome assembly GCF_047496885.1 of Scyliorhinus torazame. Classification (NCBI taxonomy): domain Eukaryota; kingdom Metazoa; phylum Chordata; class Chondrichthyes; order Carcharhiniformes; family Scyliorhinidae; genus Scyliorhinus; species Scyliorhinus torazame. The sequence goes on along the minus strand of NC_092719.1, from coordinate 199,946,975 downwards.
ATGTACTAAAACCATGTCCCTTGCCTTGCTGCAACATCAATCAAAGAGCCTGGTCTATCTACAGCAGTATTCCAGCACCCGCCCTCCACAGCACCTCGGAGGAGGAAACAGGTGAAGCGTCACAGCTATCACATGCATCACCCACCATCGCAGAGATACACCCCCCGGTGGGAGAATGTATCAGGCAGGCTTCTGGGTCACTATCTGGTGAGCACCACACTGCTTCTGAAACACATCAGGTGGAGGTCAAAATGTCCCAGGGATTGGCTGAGAATACCAGGAGGGGTTGTCAGTGACACTCCTGTGACTGCAAGGCCGAATGGAGGAGTCCCAAAGTCTTCTGTTGCCAGAGTTGCATAGCACCTAGGATGCAAGGGTGGCATCTGCAGCGGAAAGTCTGGGACAAGACATCAGATCCATGGCTGGAGAACACGGAAGTGTGGTCAAGTCCATGAAGACCATAGCTGAGGGGTTCAACACATGGTGTGGACAATGGCGAGCCCCCAGGACTGGTCAGATGATGCTGAGGCTTCTGGATCTCACTCCAACTGCCCCTCCATCCCATAGAGTAACCCAGGGGCCCGCAAGCACACAGAGGGAGGAGGAGCCACTGCAGGATAGAGCTTCTCCCTGTCTGGACATAGCTCTTCTCACAGGTCCTCAATGTCAATCAAATGGTTAGGCCCACTCAGAGTAAAAGTTACATAATCCCTGAAAGGATTAATTAGTGACCCCTAGACCTTCGCCCCATCCCCCTAGAATGCTAAGGGACAAAGGGTTCTAGGGCCGAACATGACTTGCACATGAGCCGGGGAGGCAGCGAGCTGGCGGCAGACAGGAGTCAGACATAAGCCATAGCTGAGGAGCTTCACAGAACTTTCCTCATTGCAAGTCATCATCAGCCTCCTGCATTGACCGATCAGCAGGCACAAGACTCCTGATAAGGATTCATGCGGCCCTCCTCCCTTGGTTATGGAGGAATCACAATCGTCTGTGTGTGTGTGTGGGGGGGGGGGGGGGGGGGGGGGGGGTCGTCGATCCTCTGTTGAGCCAGGTTGCGTAGGGCACAGCAAGTCGGGAGACCTTCTGGGCACCGAACTGTAGGGCCCCACTAGGTCTGTGAAAGCAGAAGAAGCACATTGTGAGGAGGCCGATGCACCGCTCTATCACTGTGTGACACTGTGAGCCTTGTGTCGGCCTCTACTTCGGCCTAAGGCCTCTGTACTGGCATCATCAGCCAAGACCACAGTGGATAATCCCCAACAAGCCATCCTTGCAACCTCGGATGACCCTCAAAAACTCCAGGCATTTGCAATTTCCCAAAGATGAAGCTGTAATGCACACTCCCTACAAAGCGTGCAGACACGTGCATGAATCTCTTCTGGTGGTCACACACCAGCAGCACATTGAGGGAGTGGAACCCCTTCCTGTTGATGAAGGGGGACTCCCTGATGGTATGGGACGCATAGAGCAACATGGCTGAAGTCGATCGCTCCCCTCATTGGAGTTTAGAGGATGAGAGGTGACCCTATTGAGACATATAGGATTCTAAGAAGGTTTGATAGAGTACATGCTGAGAGATTGTTTCCCCTTGTGGGAGAGTATAGGACCAGAACGTATAATCTCAGAATAATGGGTCGGCCATTTATGACAGAGATGAGAAGGAATTTCTTCTCTTAGAGGGTAGTGAATCTGTAGAATTCTTTACCACAGAGAAATGTCGCGACTGGGTCGTTAAGTATGTTTAAGGCTGAGAGAGACAAATTTTTAATCATTAAAGGTATCAAGGATAATAGATATTATCAAGATACGATGGGTAAGTAGAGTTGAGGATTATCATATCAGGGGCGAAATTCTCCGTTATCGGCGCAAAGTCCGCCGATCGGCGCAAAAAACGGCGCAAATCCGACTTGCGTCACGCCGGAAAAATGGGTCAAAAGTCTCCGGCCCGAAATTGGCTAGCAGCAATGTAACGGGATCCGCGCTTGCGCACGTGGTCCACGCCGTGCAGCGTCATACGCGCCGCACGGCGTGACGGCTCATAAGGCCGCGCTGCTCCCCCCCACCCGACCGGAACACCCGACCGCAACACCCGACTGGATGGCTGGCCGCCGCTCAGCCCGAGGTTCGAGTCACAGGATGTGGAGGCGCTCCTGGACGCAGTGGAGCAGAGGAGGGACGCCCTGTATCCCGGGCACGGCCGCAGAGTTTGCCCCACGCCACAGCCGGCGTCTGTGGAGGGAGGTGGCAGAGGCCGTCACCGCTGCGGCCCTGACACCACCGACAGGCACCCAGTGCCACATAAGGTGAACGACCTCGTCAGAGCAGGCAGGGTGAGCCTCCCCATATCCCCCACCATAGGCCCCCCTCCCAATATCCCCCCTCCCCCATATCCCCCTCCCCTCCCCCCATGAGCCCCCCTCCCCATATCCCCCTCCCCCATATCCCCGACCTCCCCATATCCCCCTCCCCCATCATCCGCCCTCCCCATATCCCCCCCTCCCCCAGATCCCTCCATATCCCCCCTCTCCATCCATATCCCCCCTCCCCCCTCCCCCATATCCCCCCTCCCCCACATCCCCCTCCCCATATCCCCCCTCCCCCATAACCCCTCCCCATATCCCCTCTCCCCATAAGCCCCCTCCCCCCATATCCCCCCCTCCCCCATATCCCCCCACCCCCAGATCCCCCCTCCCCCCATATCCCCCATCCCCCCATATCCCCCCTCCCCCATATCCCCCCTCACCCATATCCCCCCTCCCCATATCCCCCCTCCCCCATATCCCCCCTCCCCCATATCCCCCCTCCCCCATATCCCCCCTCCCCCATTTCACCTGATCACTGCCTGCGTGTCTAACCATGCATCGTGTATCACAGGACCAAACGTCCAGGCACCCATCCCCGCAGATGCAGACCGCCCGCAGGATGCCCCTCGGAGGCCACGGGAGACAGAGAGACCCGGACCCTCCAGCATGCGACGCCCGCAGGATTGCCCCTCGGAGGCCACGGGAGACGGAGAGACCCGGACCCTCCAGCATGTGACGCCCGCAGGATGCCCCTCGGAGGCCACGGGAGACAGAGAGACCCGGACCCTCCAGCATGCGACGCCCGCAGGATGCCCCTCGGAGGCCACGGGAGACAGAGAGACCCGGACCTCCAGCATGCGACGCCCGCAGGATGCCCCTCGGAGGCCACGGGGAGACAGAGAGACCCCGGACCTCCAGCATGCGACGCCCGCAGGATGCCCCTCGGAGGCCACGGGAGACGGAGAGACCCGGACCCTCCAGCATGCGACGCCCGCAGGATGCCCCCTCGCACACCACGGGAGACGGAGAGACCTGGAGCAACAGGGGAGACGACACCCCCGTCACGTGCGGGAGCGACCACCCAGGCGACGAGGGGGGCAGCCACAGGCCCCCGTCACATCCGAGCCAGGGACACCACTACCCAGGACACCACTACCCAGGACACCACTACCCGGGACAGCACTGCCCCAGGACACCCTACCCAGGACACCACTACCCAGGACACCACTACCCGGGACACCACTACCCAGGACACCACTACCCGGGACAGCACTGCCCAGGACACCCCTACCCGGGACAAGCACTACCCAGGAAGACGAAATACCGGACAGTGACTCAGAGTGGATGGGTGGAGACGAACCCCCACCCCAAAGTGCCATGGACTCAGAGTGGACGAAGAGCACGACACAACGCCACTGCTGCCACCAACACCCTCCACCATTGCAGAAACACTCACCTCGGTTGGGCACTTTAGTGATGAGGCCGTCTGGTACACTCACTGGTGCGCACAACACAGCCGTCCCAGTACAAGCAGGTGGAGGGTAGGAGCAGCAGAGGGGCCGGGTGGTCGGAGGGCAGCCCAGCCCAAGCGAACATCTGCCGCCCAGATGGATCCCGGGTTCCTGGAGTTTCCACACCCACACATAGATCCGATGCAACCACCGACCCGGAGACGAGCGAAGAGGGTGACGGCCGGCTTGCGGCGGGCTGCAGTCGCAAGTGAGGAGTCCACCCGCGTCCAGGAGCTGGAAGTGGTGCCGGTCATGCATGCCACCAGGCCGACACCGCACGGGTGGCGTCCGCGGTGGAGGCAATGGGTACGACGGTGTCAGACATGGGAACGGTTTGCGAGGCCTGGGGCTTTCCGTGCAGGCGACGTCTGTGGCCCAGGACACGGCTACCCTCTCACAGGAGGCCATGAGCCAGTGCCAGCGCCAGATGGCAGAGGCGCTCAACACCATAGCCCAGTCTCTGCAGGCCATGGCCCAGTCTCTGCAGGCCATGGCCCAGTCTCAGCAGGCCATCGTTGAGGGCATCGGCGCCAGTGGCATGTGCGAGCCGGCGTCGCACTGTCACAGACAGGGTTTTCCAACCCCTGGGCTCCATGGCTGCAAACCTGCAGACCCCTGTCGATACCAGCACGGGCCTCCAGGACTGGCAGCGCCAGATGTCGGGGTGGCGTCGGATGGCCAGTCCGTTCGCATCCCCCACCCATGTAGAGGCCTGGGGGCCATCGGGCACCCCGAGGGAGGAGGAGGTGGTGTTGTCCGTCCCGGCTCCCCCTGTAGGGGAGGTCCCGGAACACCGCGACACCCGCGGACTCCCCCCTTCCATCCCAGGTGCATCGGGGTGGCAACGGGCAGGACTGGCTGGCAGCTCGCCCATCCCAGTCGCCCGGGCCGCAGCCTGGCCCATCTAGGCCAGGACGCCCCAGGAAACGGCCGCCAAAGGGATCCAGTGTCAGAGGGCAGGAATCACAGGAGTCCACCTCCAGTTCTGCTGTACCGTCTGGGGAACCACGTAGACGTAGTCAAAGGGCCCGTAAGGCCAAACAATTAGACACTGAGTAAGTTGGCACGGGTGCAGGGCACAGATGAGTTTTAGGGGCTAAGGCACGTGCATGAACTCGTTTGGTTATTAAAGTCAATGTTACACCTACAGAAAGCTGCCTTTGTGCTCTGTCCAAAGCGTGCGGGGGTGTCATGTACGTTGAGCGCAAGTGTGTGTGTGAGGGGTGGTCTTACCTCAGCCCCAGGTAAGTCTGCCCCCTTCCCCCTGGGCCGCCATCAACATCCCCCCGGGCAGAGGACGGGACCGTGCGCTGCAGTGTCACAGCCGCATGGAGGGATGGTCTGGGTGGATGGTGGTACTGTGGCCATGGGTCAGACATAGTCCAACGATGTGGAGCCAGGAGCTCACCGCAGGGCGGGTTTGTCATCATCCTCCATGGCCTGCAATAGACACGCGTCCACCCTCAAACTGTGTGAGCCCGGCCCGTTGTGCCGCAGGTGGGATCGGCAATGGGGGGGGGGTGGTGTGCATGCGGGTGGGGTGGGTGGGGTTGGGGGAGGGGGGTGAGGGTGCTGGGTGGGTGGAGGGTGGGGTGTGGGTGGTCGTCTGTTGCCATACTACCCGATTCCCACGCCCCATCTAGTCCAGTGAAGCGGGCGGCTATCAGTCTGTCCCGTGCCCGCTGGGCCAGCCGGTAACGGTGGACAGCCACCCGCCTGTGTCTACCCCGTCTGCCGACCATTGCCCCCATCCCCCTCATCTGGGGAGACTGCGCCTCTTCCTGCTGCTCCTCCACTCCGCCCTCCTCTGCCTGCGGCACATCGCCCCTCTGCTGGGCTATGTTGTGCAGGACGCAGCACACCACAATGATGCGGCCGACCCTATCTGACCGATACTGGAGGGCGCCCCCAGAGAGGTCCAGGCACCTGAAAACGCATCTTCAGCACGCCAAAGCACCTCTCTATCACTCCCCTTGTCGCTACATGGGCCTCATTGTAGCGGTTCTCCGCCTCATTGCGTGGCCTCCGTATAGGCGTCATCAGCCACGATCGCAAGGGTAGCCCCTGTCGCCCCAGCAACCAGCCCCTCAGCCGGGGATGGCGTCCCTCGTACATGCTGGGGATGGATGACCGCGACAACACGTATGAGTCGTGTACACTGCCTGGGTAACGGCGCAGACTTGCAGGATCATCATGCGGTGGTCGCAGACCACCTGTACGTTCATCGAATAGGTCCCCTTCCTATTGGTGAACACGGCCCTGTTATCTGCAGGTGGCCGCACGGCGACGTGCATCCCATCAATCGCGCCCTGGACCATGGGAAACCCGGCCACGGCAGAGAAGCCCACAGCCCGGGCATCTTGGCTGGCCCGGCCACAGGGAAGCGGATGTAGTGGTGCGCCATGGCATATAGGGCATCTGTCACTGCGCCGGATGCACCGATGCACCGATGTCCTGCGATATGCCGGACAGGTCCCCACTCGGTGCCTGGAATGACCACGTTGCATAAAAGTTCAGGGCCATCGTAACCTTGACGGACACGGGGAGAGGGTGTCCCCCGCCAGTGCCACGCGGTGACAGGTGTGCCAGCAGGTGGCAGATGTGTGCCACGGTTTTCCCGCCTCATTCGGAGTCTCCTCCTGCAATTCCGGTCCGTGAGGTCCTGGTACACACGGGGCGCCCTCGGGTGCCTCCGTTGCCATGGGGCCGCGACGTCCTCCTCCCCCTCCTCGTCCTGTCGGTCAGGTGTCCCTCCAGCCTGGGCGGCTGCCGCCTGCCCCTCTGCGGCAGCCTGCGCCGCCTCTCTGGCACGCTCCTCCTCCTCCTCCTCCTCATCCAGGGCAACATGGACATTAGCGGCTGCCGCCACGGCGGCCAACATCGCTGGATGATCGGAAAACATGACGGCCTGGTGGGGGGGGGGGGGGAACGACGACATGTCATCATTGCCCATATCCCCTCCTCCCCCCAGCCAGGTGGCATGGACCGCATGGGTCCAACTGTTGGAGGCTGGCACCTGGCCAGGTGGACCAACTCACTTGCCCTCGCACCCCCCTCCCCAGCACGGACCTCCCCCCCCATCCCCCTCCCCGGCACGGACCCCCCATCCCCCTCCCCAGCACGGACCCCAACCTCCTCCCCGGCACGGACCCCCCCCCTCCCCGGCACGGACCCCCCATCCCCCTCCCCGGCACGGACCCCCCATGCCCCTCCCCGGCACGGACCCCCCCCCCCATCCCCCTCCCCGGCACGGACCCCCCCCCCATCCTCCTCCCCGGCACGGACCCCAACCTCCTCCCCGGCACGGACCCCCCCCCCATCCTCCTCCCCGGCACGGACCCCAACCTCCTCCCCGGCACGGACAACCCCCCCCCCCATCCTCCTCCCCGGCACGGACCCCCCCTCCCCGGCACAGACCCCCCCCATCCCCCTCCCCGGCATGGACACCCCATCAACCTCCCCGGCACGGACCCCCCCATCCACCTCCCCGGCACGGACCCCAACCTCCTCCCCGGCACGGACCCCCCCCCATCCCCCTCCCCGGCACGGACCCCCATCCCCCTCCCCAGCACGGACCCACCCCCCATCCCCCTCCCCGGCACGGACCCCCCATCCCCCTCCCCGGCACGGACCCCCCATCCCCCTCCCCGGCACGGACCCCCCTCCCAGCACTCCCCCGGAGCCCATCCCACTCTATCCCCCCACCCCCCCGGCCGCACACACACACACACACACAACCCGAGACACACCTCTCCTCACACATTCAGACTGCGGCCACGCCATCGCCTGCCCAGCGGCCAACCCCCAGGCCGTCACTCACCTTCACGCTGGTCGGCGTGAACCTGGAGCACAGGTTCACGCCGATGAAAAGGAGGTTCGATTTACGTCGACGTGATGACCGTTCACGTCGACGGGACTTCGGTCCATCCGGAAGGGAGAATATCGGCAGGCCGAAAATCGGCTGCCTTGCGCAGACCCGTGCCATTGTCTGACGTCAGCGGCGCCATTAACGCCCCGCCGACTTTTCACCCTTCGGAGACTTCGGCAACCGGCGGGGGCGGGATTCACGGCGGCCAACGGCCATTCTCCGACCCGCTGGGGGGTCGGAGAATGACGCCCCAGGTGCGGAATTCTCCGCAATCGGCGCGATGTCCGCCGACCGGCGCCAAAAACGGCGCAAATCAGTCCGGCATCGCACCGCCCCAAAGGTGCGGAATCTTCCGCATCTTGAGCGGCCGAGCCCTAACCTTGAGGGGCTAGGCCTGCGCCGGACTGATTTCCGCCCCGCCAGCTGGTGGGAAAGGCCTTTGGTGCCCCGCCAGCTGGCGCAAAACTGACTTTGCCGTGCGGCGCATGCGCGGGAGCGTCAGCACCCGCTCACGGCATCCCCACGCATGCGCAGTGGAGGGGGTCACTTCCGCCTCCGCCATGGTGGAGACCGTGGCGAAGGCGGAAGGAAAAGAGTGCCCCCACGGCACAGGCCCACCCGCGGATCGGTGGGCCCCGATCGCGGGCCAGGCCACCGTGGGGGCAGCCCCCGGGGCCAGATCGACCCGCATCCCCCCCCCCAGGACCCCGGAGCCTGCCCGTGCCGCCTTGTCCTGCCGGTAAGAGAGGTGGTTTAATCCACGCCGGCAGGACAGGCATTCCAGCAGCGGGACTTCGGCCCATCCGGGCCGGAGAATCGCCGGGGGGGGGGGGGTCCCGCCAACCGGCACGGCGCGATTCCCGCCCCCGCCGAATATCTGGTGCCGGAGAATTCGGCAACGGGCGGGGGCGGGATTCACGCCAGCCCCCGGCGATTCTCCGACCCGGCGGGGGGTCGGAGAATCCCGCCCCAGATCACCATGATCTCATTGAATGACAGAGCAAACTTGATGGGCTGAATGGCCGACTCTTCTCCTACACACTATGGTCTTATTGCACCAGGGAAGCTTAAATAATGCACATTACCCACCCAAAATTAGGTAGGTGTTCCCTTTCCATGGAAAAGTACCAGTGACATGTATGTGACCTCTATTTAATAGCGAAATGAAGAATAATGAATAAGGTTGCTTTGCATTATGATGACCATTATTCTTAGGCCTCACAAAAGGCAAGTTTTAATTATAAAGTGAAAATTAAGTTCCCTGTAGAACGAGACAGTGATATTTACTTGAATAATTCATTTTGTGCCAACAAGAGTTTCATGTGTAAATATGGCTTATGTGTGTGTTTTTTCCCCCCTGTACTAGAGTCCTGAATCAAAGACTTGTGAGTGAAGATGAAGATTGCTGCATTTAACATTCAGCGGCTTGGGATAAGTAAAATCTCCAAACCTGAAGTTGTCTCAGCAATTGTCAATGTGAGTAATTTTAATGGTATGAATCGTGCATTAATCTCCACTCAAGATTTCAAGCCATCGAACAACGCAGATCAGATAACAACTCAAAACACCTCCCTTACATGCTTCACAAAGACCATGACCAACCCCAAAAAACGAATCTTTTGAAAAGAAACACAGCACAGATTATTCATTGAGCAGAATATCACTATATCTTGATATTCAGGCTCCAACATGTATTCTGTGGAAAAATAACACACCTGTTCATGCACAACTAACCCACCAGGGCCAACTGACAACTAAAAGGAATGTTAATTGTATAAAAGTAATTCAAAATGTTGCTGCGAAGAGATTCTAATAAATTGTCGGATTATTGGTGTTTTGTTCCAGAGAAATTCAGTCCTCTTTGAGAATCGATTTGCTTCCCTCATGACATGCGGGCAGTATTAATGGATACAATGAGGGTCTTGCCTGCCAGCTAGAGAGGCGGGGGACACCCATGTCACCTCTCTTCAGAAAGGTCCGCTGAGGCAGACTTAACTGGGCAGTGGCTGGACTTCCCCAGGATCAAGGAGTCGAGGGACTGTTATCATCCTCAGAGAACCGCTGGCAAATCAGAAGCCACCAGCTCTTCATTGCTCAGAATCACCACTGGAGAGGCAGTGGCTGTTGCCAGGATTCACAGATTTGTTATGGCACAGAAAGAGGCCATTTGGCCCATCTTGTCTGCACCGGCTCTCCAAACAGGCATCATGATTTAGTGCCATTCCCCAGCCTTTTCCTTGTACCCCTGCACATTATTCCTATTCAAGTAATCATCCAATGCCCTTTTGAATGCCTCAATTGAACCTGCCTCCACCATACCGCCAGGCAATGTATTCCGGATCCGAACCACTCGTTGTGTGAAAAGGAATTTTCTTACATCATATTTGTCGCTTTTGCAAATCCCTTTACATCTGTGCCCTCTTGATCTTGATTGTTTTACAAGCGGGAAGAGTTTCTCCCTGTCTACTCTGTCCAGCCCCCTCATGATTTTGAACATCTCTATCAAATCTTCTCTTAGCCTTCTTCATCCTTGCAAACCTCTTCTGCACTCTCTCCACTGCGTTTGCATCCTTCCTACAGTGTGGTGCCGCAAACTGAACACAATACTCCAGCTGAGGACGAAATAGTGTCTTGGGCGGCACAGTAGCACAATGGTTAGCACTGTTGCTTCACAGCTCCAGGGTCCCAGGTTCGATTCCCGGCTTGGATCACTGTCTTTGCGGAGTCTGCATGTTCTCCCTGTGTCTGCGTGGGTTTCCTCCAGATGCTCCGGTTTATCCCACAGTCCAAAGATGGGCAGGTTAGGTGGATTGGCTATGCTAAATTGCCCCTTAGTGTCCAAAAAGGTTAAATAGATAGGGTTATGGAGATAGGGTGGAGGTGTGGGCTTCGGTAGGGTGATCTTGCCAAGGGCCGATGCAGACTCAATGGACTGAATGGCCTCCTTCTGCACTGTACATTGTATGTATTGTATGTATGATTGTATAAATGCAGCATAACCTCTTTGCTCTTGTACTCCATGCGCTTATTAATAAAGCCCAGTATAGCTTATGCTTTATTAACTGCTCTCCACCTCTCCTGCCACCTTCAATGATCTATGCACATATATACCCAAGTCCCTCTGCTCCTGAACCTCCTTAAGAATTTGACCCCTTATTTTATATTGTCTCTCCATGTTCTTCCTATCAAAATGCATCTCACACTTCTCCGCATTGAGCCTCATTTGTCACCTATCTGTCCACTCCACCAATTTATTTATGTCCTTTTGAAGTTCTACACCGTCCTCTTCACATTTTCAATACTTCCAAATTTTTGGTCATCCGCAGACTTTGAAATTATGCTTTGCACACCAAGGTGGAGATCATTGATATATATCAGGAAAAGCAAGGGTGCCAAAACCAACCCCTGGGGAACACCACTACAAGCCTTTCTCCAGCCCAAAAATATCCACTGACCGTCACTCTCTGCTTCCTAGTATTCAGTGAATTTTGTATCCACGTTACTGCTATCCCTTTTATTCCATGAGCTATAACTTTTCTCACAAGTCCGCTGTGTAGCACTGTATCAAATGTAGTCTATGTACGCCACATCAACAGCAATACCCTCCTCAACCCTTTCTGTTATGTCCTCAAAAAAATCCATGACAGTTCTTACTCATAAACCCACAATTATCCATCTGACTTCTAATTCTGTCCAAAATAATTGTTCCTGGAAGCTTTCGAACCATTGATGTTAAACTGACTGACTTGTAATTGCTGGGTTATTTCGAGAAGACTGGAAGATTATGGTCAGCGCCACTGCAATTTCCATTCTCACTTACTTCAATATCCTTGGATGCATCTCATCTGGTCCCGGTGCCCAGTCAACTTTCAGTCTATTCAACACTGTTATGGGTCAGGGTTTAGAGATCCCCAAAGTGTATCATGGAGTTCACCTGGCCCACAACTTTTACTAGATTGTGGTATGGGGAGCACACGGCCCACTCTACAGGTGTGCCACAGCAAAAATGGAAAAGTATTTTTGAAAAGCAAAACAATGTTTATTCTATGAACTCAAAGTTAACCTTTTTAACATACAGTGAACATCTTAGCAACCATCAATTCAAATACAACCCCCAAAGAATACAACAATAAGTAATCCTTAATAACTTCCCAAACAACATCCAGAAGACAGAAGAAATACCTTTTAACAGAAGGACATTAGGTTTACATTCACTACTGAGAACATTTATAATTCTGAATTCACCAAATGATCAAGAGATAGTCTTTTCATGGCAGAGAGATTAACAGTACACCCGCTCTGTCTGGCTTCAGCTCCAACACTGAAAACGGAACTAAAACACACCCTGCAGCAACAGCCTAAAATGAAAGTAAAAAGCTGACAGACAGCCCAGCTCCACCCACTCTCTGACATCACTGCAGTAATAAACACCCATTTCTTAAAGGTACTTTCACTACAGATACTTATATACACACCCATTTATAAACACCCATTTCTTAAAGATATTCTCACATGAGAACACTGACAGTATCTTCAACACTTCCTCCTTATCAATTTTGATCCTTTCTAGGGGCAGAATTCCCTCATCTGTCACCATGTCCCAGCATCTACCTCCTTGGTAAAGATGTAAAGATGGATGTAAAGTATTCAGTTTATACTTCAGCCATGCCCCTAACCTCCATGTGTAAATGTCTTTTTAGGTCCCTAATCGGCCCGACTCCTCCTTTTACCACCCTAGAAAACTTTGACAAAGCTTTGAGAAAGAGTATCATCCAGACTTAAAACGTTAGCTCCCTTCTCTTGCTACAGATGCTGTCAGACCTGCTGTAATTGTTCAGTATTTTCTGTTTTGTTGGAGAGATAGAGGTTGATTGATTACAGGTTAGGAATGAAAGGAGTTTTAGATTTGGAATGTTTCAGCAGAAGCACCAAGTGTCATTAAATTTCCCTCTCCGGGGATGTCCCTTTCGGTCAAACAATTTTGGGTAATTGAATAGATCTAAAGATTTGTTTCAATGTGTTAGGCTGTGCTAAATGAAAATATTGGTGTAATTGATACATTCATTTAGGTTCTGTTGCGTTATGACATCACCCTGATCATGGAGGTAACTGATAAGACAGGCAAAGCTACCAAAAAGCTGCTGGAGGAGCTGAATAAGTAAGTACAATCCCTGACCAAAACTGTTACAATGTGCGGTGACACTGACATTGTGACAAGTGGCAAAACGAAAAGTGTCAATTGGTTCACCATGTCCTTCGGTGAAGAGAGTCCGTCACATTGGTCCCTGGTTTAAGCTATCTGCTTGTGTTTTGATTGTCCATTGAAGTGGTCTATCAAACTAGTAGTCATCAAGTGCCAGTGGCGAGATGTAATAACACATCCTTCCTAGCATTGTGCACATCCTAAGAGCAAAGGAAAATGAACCAGGTAAAATACCTGCATTGATATCATACAATCATAGAATTTACAGTGCAGAAGGAGGCCATTCGGCCCATCGAGTCTGCAATGGCCCTTGGAAAGGGTACCCTACTTAAGCCCATGCCTCCACTCCATTCCCGTAACCCAGTAACCCCACCTAACATTTTTGGACACCAAGGGCAATTTATCATGGCCAATCCACCTCACCTGCACATCTTTGGACTGTGGGAGGAAACCGGAGCACACGGAGGAAACCCACGCACACACGGGAGAACGTGCAGACTCCGCACAGACAGTGACCCAAGCCGGGAATCAAACCCGGGACCCTGGAGCTGTGAAGCAACTGTGCTAACCACTGTGCTACCGCACCACCCTCATAGCACCTCACAATGTCTCAGAGGTATCTAAAAGCAGTTCTGTAGTCATTGTTATTCATGTAGGCAAATGTGGCAGTCATTGTTTGCATACTTAAATCCCACAATCTTCAATGAGATGAAAAGGCGTTCAGTGGTGTTGCTTGATGCAGGAATGTTGGTTTGTGAAGGAAAATCAGAAATGGACCCTGGGTGTGTTTAACAGAGACAAGGCAGAGAGGAAATTCAGACAGATGTTAACTGCAAACAACTACGTACAGGAATCATTAAGCTTGAGTTTCCTTCCAGAGGCTCGTTCTCTGAGTAAAAGAGACATGTGATCTGACATCACTGATGATGTACGCCAGCTATTAGCATGTAGTTTATTAACCCTTGGTACAACCTCCAGGAATACTTCTTGCACAGCTCCAAATGTTGCCATTGGATTTTTCACCTGACTTTTAGACTATGCTTCATCCAAAGGGAATCAATCCGATAGTGCAATACCCCCTCAGTATTGGACGTGTTAGATCGAGATTATGTGCTTAAGTCTTGGAATGAGGCTCAAACCCACTGATAGGAAAGAGTGTTGCCAAATATGATAAGCAGAGCCAAAAGGCTGGACAAACACCAGACCAGGCAACGTTATAAATTTAATGGTGATTTCAACAAAAATAATCTTACAGCAAAACAGGTCTTTTTTTTTCTTTTTATAAAGGCTTTGTTTTAAAAAATTTTTTTTAGAGTACCTAATTCATTTTTCCAATTACGGGGCAATTTAGCATGGCCAATCCACCTACCCTGCACATCTTTGGATTGTGGGGGCGAAACCCACACAAACACGGGGAGAATGTGCAAACTCCACATGGACAGTGACCCAGAGCCGGGATCAAACCGGGGACCTCGGCGCCGTGAGGCAGCAGGATCTCTGCTCCACCATGCTGCCTTTAGGCTTTGTTCTTTATCTCTATCTCTTCCTATTCTCTAAATTTTCTCGTGCTCCGTATCCTTTCTAGTCATTTCCAAACTACCAATTTGTGAGATACTGGGGCACTACTTGAAGAAAAGCAGCAATATTTTTTCAAATGTCTTGGCCAATATCTAAGGCTCAACCATCACCACCAAAATAGATTATCTGCTCATTTATCTAATTGCTGCTTGTGGGACCTAGCTAGATGTAAATCAACTGCAGCATTTGCCTATATCCCAGCAATTAGTATCCTTCAAAAATAAATGTGACATCCTGAGATGAGTAAATGCAAGTGTTGTGATAAATGTAGGAATTTCAGATGTATTGTGTTATATGTATTTGGACAAGTAAGGGTTAAAACCTGTGTTAGTGTGTGACTGCTGCAGTCATGTTTTTAAAAACCTGGTTTGAAGGGCAGGCTTTTCGGAGTCAGAGGTGCAATTAAAGCATCATAAAAGTTTGGGTCGATGGACTCTATATTATGTAAAGAGGGTTCCCTGGGGAGCAGATAATTAGAGACATTGGGCAGGATGCTCCGCCCTGCCGCACCACATTTCTGCCTCACCACGCCGACGGGACTCTCCGTTACGCCGGCCGGTCAATGGGGATTCCCATTGTGGGGTAGCCCCACTCCGTCGGGAAACTCCCGGGCGCCGGCAAAACAGAGCATCCCGCCGGCAGAGAATCCCACCCATTGTGTTCAGCTTAGTAAGATGATATAATGGAAGGAGCCAGGAGTTGAAGCAGTCAGGTGCTGAGGTCTGACAGGGTATCAGGTCTCTTTCTTTCAAGCAGTCTCAAAAAATCTCTCTTTCTCAAAAGCGGAGTAACCAAGATATCTCTGTTCAGCAAGTATTCCTTAGTGCTAACTGTATTTCAAAGTGTATTGTGACCTGCAATGGTTTTGTTGTTTGCGTGGAAATAAAGATAGCAGTTAAGGGTTATAGTGTCACTGTATTAATTCGCATAGTTTGGTAATTACAACCTTTTTTCTTGTGTGCTGTTAAAGATACTTTAATACTGTGTTAGTAATAAAGTTTGTTTTAATATACCATATCCCTATTTTGCATTAAATCACTGCTGGTGCGAGGCGTCCTTCCCTCACAGCTTTACAAAATTAAAATAAAATATTGGAGCTTCTGTCCAGTATCCTAGCAACTGTTGGGGGGGTCTGGTCCGAAATCGTAACATTGCTTATTTTCTTTCATTCCTTCAATGTGAGTTTTATTCATGTTCAGGTGTGAGAAAAAAGGACAATATTCTATCACATGTCTCATCCTGCCTCTGTCAACAAGTATATTTTTAAATAATACTAACTAGTGAATATCTCCTGTCCTTCCTTCTGGTGGAGACAGAATTAAAATGCTAGAAGTGCCCATGGATGGGAGGAACTTTTACGTCTTTGCAAAAATGAATCTGACAGATGTAGGGCATTGGAATTGAGGGGAGGTGGAGGGAGGCCTATACAATACATTCCACTTTTGTGAGGATATTTCAGGCCAATCAGTTCTTCCTTACTTAACGCACTGTCCCTCTGAATGTTGTGATAATACAGATAGACATAAGGAAAATTCACCAAAATCCTGCCTTTCTTTTGCTGTCATTTGCAGAGAGTGCACTGGGAAGAAATAGCCAAAGGCGACAAGTCCCACAACATAGTGGGACTAAAATTTGGGTTGGGCCATGTGGTATTATTATAACTGCAAGAGTTAATGAAGTGTCAAGAGTAGCCACTAAAGGGAGCTACAGTTACAAGTATATAAGGCAGTGATGCTAAGCCTTGTGGGAGTGTGTGCGCAGGAGTTAGCTGGAGAGAGTCAGAAGTACAAATAGTGTGAGTGAGAGCAGATCATAGTTTATATCAGTATTAAGATTAGCTGTAGATGCGTGTAGATTAAATGTTATTAATCAACTGTGCATTCTTTAGGAGTGTGCATTGAATCCAAATTAGTAGCGTTAATAAATGTATAGCTTTGTTTAAGTTCAAGCTATTTTGTGGTCTTTGTGAGCACTACGCCAACCATCCTCAAATAAGTAACACAAAGAACACCACAGGGCAATAAGGCAGCAGTGGGCATCACTGCATGAGTTCTCTGTCATTTTTCGAGGTGATCTCCCCCATTTTTGAGTAGCGTCAGAGAGGAGAGTTCCAGCTGTGTTGTTGCAACAGGCTGAGAGGGGTTACATCACCACCTCTTAAAAAATTTAGCATCTATGTGGAGACTTTTAAGTCCTTTAAACATTCCAAAGCATTTTACAGCCAGTGAAGTACTTTTGAAGTGTTGAAATGCTGGAATTCCTCCTCTAGGCAGAGTAAGAATAATAAATGTCATTCTTGCAGCATTATTTATTGATTTTGATGAACTGGCAGCATAACATTGTTACTCACTCAAGGATTTTAATATATGGATTGGAGAGGTCTGACTACTGTTTCCTGATACTCTCTGCAATTCATTTTCAATTTTCTTTCTACATCTGCAGACAAGCTGAAAGCCATTATTCATTCAAACTAAGCAGACCCCTGGGTCGAGGGACTTATAAGGAACAGTACCTCTTTATTTATCGGTAAGTGAAGTAACAATGGAAAATAAAGAGAAAAGGCACACAAATGTTCTATGATTCTATGATTCTATGAAATGTCCGATACACTAAAGCCAATTGAAATGCATGACAGTACTGTTTCTAAATAGATCATATGCAGTGGGGTATTTGAACCTTATCTGACAAGCAGGAAACCCCTGGGATCTGGTGGAACTTCAATGGAGAATAAAATCAGAGATGTATGAAACCAGGGGCGTGATTCTCCGACCCCCCCACCGGGTCGCAGAATCGGCGGGGGCTGGCGTGAATCCCGCCCCCGCCGTGTCCCGAATTCTCCACCACCAGAGATTCGGCGGGGGCGGGAATCGCGCCGTGCCGGTCGTCGGGCCCACCCCCGGCGATTCTCCGGCCCGCGATGGGCCGAAGTCCCGCAGCTGTCAACCCTCTCCCGCCGGCGTGGATTAAACCACCTTTTGAACGGCGGGACAAGGCGGCGCGGGCGGGCTCCGGGGTCCTGGGGGAGGCGCGGGGCGATCTGGTCCCGGGGGGTGCCCCCACGGTGGCCTGGCCCACGATCGGGGCCCACCGATCCGTGGGCGGGCCTGTGCCGTGATGGCACTCTTTTTCTTCCGCCTTCGCCATGGTCTTCACTATGGCGGAGGCGGAAGAGACCCCCTCCCCTGCGCGGGGATGACATCAGCAGCCGCTGACGCTCCCGCGCATGCGTCGCCCGCCAAAGACCTTTCGCCGCCGGCTGGCATGGCGCCAAAGGCCTTTCCCGCCAGCCGGCGGAGCGGAAACCACTCCGGCGCGGGCCTAGCCCCTCAAGGTAGGGCTTGGCCCCAAAGGTGGGCGGCCCGACGCCGGAGTGGTTCCTGCCACTCCATTACGCCGGAACCCCCCGCCCCGCCGGGTAGGGGAGGATCCTGCCCCTGTGTTGTACTTGATGCCTTGGGTATCATGCTCAATAACAACTTGCATTTCTATCGTGCCATTAATGTAACCAAACATTCCGAGGCACTTAACAAGAACAATATTTTAAAAATCCCATTTTTGACATTGAACCACAGAGGGAGCTATCAGGACAGAGGAGCCAATGCTTTGTCGAAGAGATGGGTTTTAAAGAGCATCGTAAAGGAAGAGAGAGGTTGGAGGGGGGTGTGGGTGTGGGGGTGGGGGGGGGGGTTAGGCGGTGGAAGAGGTTCAGTGAGTTCAGTTGAAACATCGTTCAGAGTTTTTGCTGAGTCCTGTCTTGGTGCAAGTCTGCATTACTGGGCCAAAATTACAATAACTTTGAATACTCAGTCAGCATAAGGAACAACAAAGGTAAAAGAATATTAAGATTGTCAATGGTAAGATTTTGGACAAACTCGGGTGAAGAGTTGAGTTTGGTTTGTTTCACCAGAATGTGAAAGTGCAGTGTTTAAACAATTACCTACTTAGTCCTCACATTTTAATTTGCTTGTTATAACAAGTTTGCTAATCTTCCATAATTGGATACATTAATTGATCGCTTTTGTTGGCAGTTTCACCCATTAATTGCGACAATATGTTTTCTAGTATAGAGCAGTTAAAAAGAAATGTAACCATTGCTTTTACACAAGTTGTTCTTGAGATGTGATAAATGCTGGCAAATCTGGTTCAAGGCTGAGATGAACCTTGGTCAAACTATTCTGGGGACCTTAAGTGAGTATTGGTTTCACTTGATGGACCTATCAATGACTTTATTGGTAAGTTTGAGATGCTTGGTAGGTGTTAATTGGCCAGATTAGAGCAATCTTTACGTGTAAATTGCATGATGGCCATTTCTACCAAAGCTGTCGTGATCAGACGTGTCCAGAACAATTCGGTTAGTGAGGCCAAAGTCAAGTCATTACTTCTTTTATATTGCCTGAGGAAGGAGCAGCGCTCCGAAAGCTAGTGACATCGAAACAAACCTGTTGGACTTTAACCTGGTGTTGTAAGACTTCTTACTGTTCTTTTATATTGATTCACTCCCACCTGCAAATCCTGTGTTATGAACAGGGTTAGGAGGCAAAACTGAACTCCTTTGTTTTCTTGCTATCTGTCTGTAAGTAGAGATGTTTTAATTTTTTGAAATAGGCTGTGACATGTTTCCCCTAACTCCCTGTTTGAGAGGTCAATATTTAAATTGAATAGCAGCAAATACTCCTCAGGGTTAAATCAGAAGTATAGTTTATTCGCACATTCCAACCCAGTTATGATCCAGCAGATATGTCGCACGGTCCCCCTGCTCAGTCGGAGTCTTCAATGGCACGCCCGGCCCAGCAGGTCCTCGAATGATAGGCGCTGCCGCTGTACATAAGGCCTGATACGGTACCTCCTTCCCACCACCTCCTCTGCCTATTGGCCGGCTAGCTTTCCATCCTCACTGGCTGGCTCCTGTTCCTCTGGGGCAGGCTCCACCACTGCAGGTGCTCCCTGAGCAGCTCCTGCTTGTATGGCCTCAGTGCAGCCCCCCAGGGCTGTGGTGTCTGGGATGAAGGCCACCATGTCTGGTTGGATTCCAAAATCCATTGGCTGCAGGGGGTGAAAGGCAGACATGTTAGCAAGGTGCGTACCCCTGTGCCCAACCAGGTCCAGCAGGCTATACAGCGGCCCCAGCCTGCACTGCAGTCCCTGCCACCGCATGTACCCCTCTCCCTACTTCCCCATCCCCACCCACACCCCCGGTTGTTCCCCCTGGCACTTTGCCCTCCACATGGCCGTCAGGCACTCTGGGGGCCTCTGGCCTTGGCATCCATCCCTGCCAGCAGGGGTACTGGTGACTGACCGTACCAGTACTGACCCTACTGTGGCCCCCATCCAGCACCCTTTTGTAGGGTCTACTGTGGGCATCCCCCTTTGCAGGTGACGCCCTGCGGGCGGGTGGCACCCAGTTGTGGCGAGGGGAATGGAGTGCGGGGGTGGTGGGTTGGGGCTACCCATACGGCCAGTGTCACTCTGCACAACCACGGGCAACGGTGGGCGGTCAGTGGGGTGCGCAGCAAGATTGCTGCCTTATAGACCGTAGCAATGGCGGTCCATGCCTGGACACTCCCATCTGAGAGGGGCGGGGGGTCGCCCTGACCCTGCAGCAGATTCTCTGGTCACCCCCTGCTACTCCCCCCTGGTCCTGGCAGACACCCTCCCCCTCCCCCCAGCCAGCGGCTGGACTGGCAGCCCATGGTCACGCCTCTGGGAACCTGTCCTACCTCCACTCTCCCTTGGCGGCAACGGCGCCTGTTTGCCGATTTTTAAAACCACAAGTGAGACTCACCGTCGGTAATTGCTCCTGGCAGAGGCAGAGCATTGCGGAGACCCCGGAGAATACTGGGTCAGAAACCTCAATGAAATGCCAACGGCGTTTACTGTACATGTGGAGTAGAATGCATTGATGCCGCTGTTGCGGCACCGAAGAACAGCATTCCGTCGGACGCCTGGCACCGGCCACGATTTTTGGCTCACGCGAGATTCTCCGCCCAATCGCGTTTCGCAATTCCGGCATCACTGGATTGAGGATCCTGCCCTGCATCTCTGGTGGAGCCAGTGTAACTCTCCAAACAGGACTCCTGCTATCCACTGTTGGAGCACATTAAGATCTCTGGATGCTGAAGCTTTATTGATTAAGGTGTTATATTACCTTTTAAACGCGAGTCAAGCTTTCAATCTCTCGAGCTACCATATTTCATTTAGAATTCAATGAATCAAATAGCAAACTGAAAATCAATCACTTGGGGCAGGTTGTAAATAGATGAGAATAGTTACCAGATTCAGATGCACCTTACCTAATGACCAAGATTATGACTCAAAGACAGATTGATGAGGTTTTATTAAGATTATTACATAATAGAGATATCCTAGTTGGGCTAGTTGGGCATAAATTGCCTGCATTAGCTACATTAAAACATCTATGTGGACTCAAGAAGAATTCGAAATAGTGTAGATGCAACCTTATACTGACCTCAATGCTAACAATTGAATGTACGTCATGATTTAGTCCAGGATGTCAAAGTTTTAGTTTTAGGCTGTGAATTCACCCTTGGAGTAATGGTATTTAAATTTTTAATACCATTAATTTGTATACAACTCAAATTCTTACCCATGACAGATATTTAGTATTGCTTAAAAAAGTGATATGCGATTAAAGCTTTCATCTTGCACTTAACAAGGCAGATGTAAATATACCACATCTCAAGGGGAACATCAATTTATACTGCATGAGAAGAGGGTGCTGATTGGTAAGCAAGTGGATTCTGATTAGT
This sequence comes from Scyliorhinus torazame, assembly GCF_047496885.1. Lineage (NCBI taxonomy): Eukaryota > Metazoa > Chordata > Chondrichthyes > Carcharhiniformes > Scyliorhinidae > Scyliorhinus > Scyliorhinus torazame. The sequence continues at coordinate 199,925,742 of NC_092719.1, read as the reverse complement.
AGAGGTGATCTCATGGAGAATGAAGCAGGGAACAGTTAACTGCCTAGTTTATTTTTAAATTCAAACTAGGCAAGCCGACTCTGATCAAAGTATGACAATGGGGAATGAACAAGGGAATGGCTGTCCCCCAAGCTTTTCTTTAGTTGAAAAAGGCACAATGCATGGACATGTTCTTTTTGTTTGGTAATGGGCAGGGCCCTGTGTGTGAATATGTGTTGCTTGTAGCATGCATAAGTGAGCCACACTGTGAGCCCAAACTGATCATCTGAAATTGGTTATTAATTTAATTCTTGGCACAGTCGGGATTGTTTAGTAAGTGTTGTCCTTTCACTGTTACCTGGTACATTCTCCATGGCAATGCCTCTAGCAACCAGAGTCCACTGCCAACCAATCAGCACCCTCTTTTGTTCATTTTGAGATTTTGTATTCTTGCATCAGTCCTGATGAGTGCAAGACAAAAAGCTTCAATGACATGTCTCTTTTTTCAGCAGTATTCAAGTTCTGTACTACCAAGTGACTTTGTGACAGATATTGGTGCTATGCTCTTGGATTTACCCAACAGAGCTAAAATTGTTGTTGCCTAACCTGCCAGTCCACAAAATAAAGGAAAACCCACTGATTAAAATATAAAAGCACAAATAGGACCACGTTGCCAGGGCATGGATCTGTTGGTATCACTTGCGCCTCCAAGATGGAACATCACAAGCTCAAGCCCCACTCCAGGGATTTGAGCTGACACACCTTTGTGGTACTGTGGAAACACTCCACTGTTGGAGGCGGTGTCTTGCAGATGACACGTTAAAACAGAGGCCCCATTTGTCCTTTCAGAGGAATGTAAAAGATACACAGCACGATTCCATAGAGGAGCAGGGGAGTTCCCTCAGTCAATTTCTTACCCCTCAACCAACATCACTAAAACAGATAATCTATTCATTGCTGTTTATAGGATCTTTAGAGCAAACAGGCTACCTGCATCACAACAGTTCCAAAAGTAATTAATTGTTTGTTAAGAGTTGTGAATATGTACATATAAATGCAAGTTCTTTCCTTTAAGGGCCAGATTGTCAAGCGTCTCAGGCAGCCCGAGGGCAGCAGGTTGGACACACTTGATTTCCACCGCATGTAATATTTCCAACAACGTGTTTGCAGATTTCATGAAACTGTTCAAATTGTCCACCCCAAACTCCTCTACTCCCACAAAAAGTGAACCCCTCCAATTGCATGCATCAATAACCATGTCGCTAAATTCATCAGAACAGAATCATAACCAGACGAGTCCTGAAACGAAGCAGACAAATGTTATCATTCCATCTCTTTGCAGACTTACCTGTCTGAAGCTCGAATCTCATTCCAGCTTACTTGCCGCAGCCCTGCCTGCTGTTCCTGGGAACTGTACTTCCAAAATACAGCTGAAAGGATCAGTTACCTTCTCCTGTGGCAAGTCTTTGTGAATACACGCTGTAAACATCATTAGAGAGTCAGTCTTCCCACTGCCTTCAAAGGCATGTAGGCGTTTCCTGAGAGACTTGGCCTATCTGGAAATCTTAATTTATTCAATGCACAGCCTTACTATCCACAAATAGAGACATTGTTGAGAAATCTTGAAATATGATTAATGGATTTTTTTTAACGCACAGTACATTGATAGTGGTAATTGTACATGAAACATTAATTACTGCCTTTCTAAAATTATATCAGTTGCACTCTCGTAGCGGTGCACGAGGGCAATTCAAACTCTATATCGTCCTCAGGTGAAGCAGTGTGGGGAGGGAGAGCTAATTGGCTCCTAATTTAAACTTGTCGGTTGTCATTATTCTTTCATTTCCATTCTTAATTTATGTGGCACTTCCACTGGTAAGTAGTGTGTAATTACAGAGTAACACATTTAACACCGGCCATTTCCATTATAAATGTGAGGATAGGAATTTCTAATGGAGCTCGCTGGTTAGGGAATCTTTGCAGATGCAACATAGTTAATATAGAAGGACAAAATTTAGAAAGCTTTTATACTTTGTTCTCTCTTCAACCTTTCTTTTAAAAATGTGTGTTTGTCCATAGATCTCTGACGGCGGAAGGACAGGTTAACAGGGTGGTGAAAAAGGCATATTGAACACTTGCCTTTATCAATCGAGGCATATATTACAAAAGCAGGCAGGTCATGTTGGAGTTGTTTGGCGAGGGCAAAGCTGGAATACTGTGTGCAGTTCTGGTCACCAAATTATAGGAAGGATGCGATTGCACCGGAGTGGGTGCAGAGGCGATTCACCAGGTTGTTACCTGGGATAGAGCCTTTAAATCATGAAGAGAGGTTGGATAGGCTTGTGTTGTTTTCGCTGGATCGGAAAAGACTGAGTGGTGGCCTGATCGAGGTGTGCACGATGATGAGGGACATGGACACGGTGGATAGGGAGCAGCTGTTCCCCTTAGTTGAAGGGTCACGTACGAGGGGACACAAATTCAAGGTGAGGGGCAGGAGGTTTATGGGGGGGATTTGAAGAGAACCCTTTTTACCCAGAGGGTCTGGAATGCACTGCCCGAGAGGGTGGCGGCGGGTTGCCTCCCATTCTATAAAAAGTATCTGCATAACATGTCCTTGTCATGTGCAAGGCTATGCCTCACCCAGTTTAAGGTGGTGCATTGGACTCATATGACAGTTGCGAGGATGAGGTATGTTCTTTGCGGGGGTAGACAATAGGTGTGGGTGGTGCATGTGGTGGGGGGGGGGGGGGGAAATCCCATGCACATGTTCTGGGCGTGTCCAAGACGGGGGGGGGGGGGTTTTGGACATCATGTCTGAGGTGTTAGGGGTGGGGGTGATTTCGAGTCCGGAGGTGGTGATGTTTGGGGTGTCAGTAGACCCGGGAGTCTGGTGGGGAGAAAGAGAGGCCGATGTTTTGGCGTTTGCCTCCCCGAAAGCCCGGAGATGGATTTTGCTCCGGTGGCGGGATTCGGAGCCGCCGAAAGTGGGCGTATAGGAGAACGACCTCGCAGAATTCTTGAGACTGGAGAAGGTCAAGATCGCTCTGCGAGGGTCGGCAGTGGGGCCCACCCGGAGGTGGAAGCAGTTTATCGATTTCTTTAAAGAGGATAAGGGGGTGGGGGTAAGGGGGTTAAACGGCGAAGACGGAATGTGGCGGGGCGTTGGTGTCAGGGGGCAGGTGGGTGGGGCAGGGGGGGGGGGCTCTGCTGTGGCCTGGCCAGCGATCGGGGCCTACCAATCGGCAGGCCGCCCTCTCAGGCTGGGGGCCTCTTTTGTTCCGCGCCGGCCCCTGCAGCCCTACGCCATGTTGCAATGGGGCTGGTGCGGAGAAGGGAGCCACTGTGCATGCGCGCCAATCGCGCAGGTCCCACTGCGCATGCGCAGACCCGCGGCGCCCATCTGACACCGGGATCGGCAGCTGGAGTGGCGTGGGTCGCTCCAGTGCCATACTGGCACCCTGTAGGGGTCAGAATCGCTGCTCCTGAGGCCATGTTGCCGCTGTCGAGAAATGCGACGGCATTTACAACGACATCAACACTTAGTCTCAGGATTAGAGAATCCCACCCAATGTTCCTTCTCAAGTCAGAACGTGGTTTTCAGACAGACAGACAGAGAGAGAGAGCAGGGTACGGGGACCCATTAATAGATGTCTAGCCATACGGTGATATTGGTTAAACATCAGACAGCACCTGCCACATAGTAATTTCTAGTCATCAGCAAAGGTAGAAAATGGGCACAATTTCCCCCCCCAAATAACAAAGTCTTAGGTTCTGGCTGAAGAGCAGCGTGTTTCAGTTAAAGACTCTCCTCCCCCAACATTGCCAGAATTGGGGCATTAATGCCCCTTCTCACCCACCAATGCAGACGCTCCCCACCCCTCGACCCCCATATTTGCTGCACCCACCCCCCTCTGTCGCAATGCAGGAATCCCCCCTTCCCCTCCAATGCAGGCACTCACCCCTTCCACCCCTACAATACAGGAATCCCTCCAGGTTGGTACTGCCAGGGTGTCACAACCATGCCCCCACCACCTGGGAACTGTACTTACCTCTGAGTCCCTGGGGTGGTCATCATGACTGATTTCCGTTTTTGGAAACCAGTCGTGATTCCCGTCGGTGTAACGTCACGTTAGCGGGGAGGAGGGAGGAATGTACGGCGGATCCGTAAAAGGGCGGCGTAACGCCGATTTATGAATATTTAAATGCATTCAAATGCATGGTAATGTGTTCTTACCCTCACCGGGGTCACCGGGGACGGCCCGGCAACTTTGCGTTCTGGGTTCCTGCTGGCACAAATCGCATTCTGGTCCTCTTGCGAAAGTTAGCGCCAATAATGCGATTCATTAGTGGATCCATTGGTTATAATATTCCAAAATTCCCTGGACACGGGAAAGGTTCCGGTGGATTGGAAAAATGTTAACGTAACGCTCTTATTCAAGAAGAGGGGGAGGCAGAATGTGGGAAAATACAGACCAGCTAGTTTAACATCTGTTGTTGGAAAATTGTTCGAATCAATTATCAAGGACGTAATACCAGGGCATTTGGAAAGCCAGAGCGCTATCCATCAGAGTCGGCATGGCCTTATGAAGGGCAAATCGTGTTTGATTAATTTGCTTGAGTTCTTCGAAAATGTAACAAGCAAAGTGGATAATGGGGATCCTGGAGATGTAGTCTATCGGGACTTCCGGAAGGTGTTTGATAAGGTGCCGCACAGAAGGTTAATTCACAAGGTGAAATCACATGGGATTATGGGTAATTTATTAGCTTGGATAGAAGACTGGTTACTGGACAGGAGACAGAGAGTTGGGTTAAATGGGTCTTTTTTTGAATGTCAAGATGTAACTAGTGGGGTGCCACAGGGTTCAGTCCTTGGCCCCAGCTATTTACGATATATATTAATGACTTGGATACAGGGATAGAAGGTTCTACAGCCAAATTTGCAGATGACACAAAAATAGGTGGGACAGTAAGTTGCAATGAGGACATAAGAACCTTACAAATGGATATAGATAGGTTAGGAGTGGGCCAAAAAGTGGCAGATGGAGTTTAACATGGATAAGTATGAGGTCATGATTTTGGTTGAAAAAATGGAAAGGCAACTTATTATCTAAATGGGGAGAGACTTTGGGGTGCTCCGATGCAGAGGGATCTGGGTATCCTCGTGCATGAGTCACAGAAAACAAGCATGCAGGTTCAGCAGATACCCGAACAGGCGCCGGAATGTGGCGACTAGGGGCTTTTCACAGTAACCTCATTGCAGTGTTAATATAAGCCTACTTGTGACAATAAAGATTATTACATTATTATTTGTAAAGATAAATCACCAACAAGAGGTAAGTCAAATTGTAGCAAACCTACCACTGCATCAGCTGAGATCCCCTAACCCAGTGATCAAAACTGGGATCTTATCAGTCTGTTTGGCTTTGTTCTGTAGTTCTTAATCCATCTAACCAAGTCATATATTCTCCGTTTAGCGATGATGTTGTGCAAGTGGAAAGGGTCTTTCAGTATGAAGACATGCAGCCAGGTGACGAGGATGCTTTCTCCAGGGAACCATTTGTGATTCAGTTCAAATCACAAACCACAGGTATAGTTCTTCACTGTTCCACAGCGAGAGATGAGAAACTGTCACAGTTAAACAATCCCTTGACTCTCCACGTGCAAGTAAGCGATCAAAGAATATAATCAGAGCGGCTATGAGGCTCATTAAAATGAAACAAATTTGGGGAAAGAAAGCAAATTACTAAAGAAGGCCAGCTATCCATTATTATCCTCCTATACCTTCTTGCATTTATATCAAGAGCAGCATTGGGAATTGAATTCCTGGGAGAATTGGAAAGAGAACAAGGTGTAAGAGAGTGACCAAACAATTTAAGTGATTTATTTTAAACTAATAAATTTGCCCCAAATTTTCCCAAACAGGAAAGGTGCCTCATCTTCAACCAGAGTTGTCTCAAAGTCAGAGTGAGTTAATCAGAACCCAAGTACATTGGTGAGTGAAGTTTAATAGTGAGGCAAGGTGTAGATGGTGACATCAACTTGCCCCTCGATCGTATACAGGAATGTGCCACTGCCCCCAAAAACACAATTTGGAAAAGTGTTAGGTGTCAGAGTCCAATGTTCTGCTGTAAGGGTCCCATAATGCACAGAAAAATATGTTAATCCGTGGCTATGAACTGACATTTCTCTGAATTATACAGCCAAAGCATGTTACTGCCTCATGTAAACATGCTAACAATGTGGTTTTATATTTTCTCAAATTCCCTTTCATACAAAATAAGCTGTCTACTGTACAGGGCTGTGCAAACTTAAACATTGGGAATGTTCAAAAGGCAATTGGATACCAAGATAAGAGAATCAGGTGCCTCGGGAAAGATGAGCTTTGATGGTCCAAAATGGCCATGCCACCATTTTCTAAATATTTTTATTATTTTTTTCAATATTTTTCGCAGAAATTATATTACACATATTTAACTATGATGTACACATATTTAACTAACATTTAACAATCCCTTCCTCAACCTGAAAACAACCTTCTCTAGGCTTAGAAATTCCATTAAATCTCCCAGCCACATTGAGCCACAGGATATGTAACCATTTTAAATTCAGACCTGAAAACCGAGTTAATTTTCAACTGTTGAGAATTGCACTGATAATTATTATCCACAATTTTGTACTGCGGGACTTGATCAGACTTTTGCTTGATTGTTATTTTTAAAAAATATATATTTTTATTCTCCTCCTTTTTCACATTTTCTCCCAAATTTACACCCACCAACAATAAATAATAATCAGTAACATATTTGTCAATCCCCATATCAATAACAACGATCCCATCCTCCCACCAAACCCCAAATATTAGCCCGCATGTTCACATAAACAAATGACAAAAAGGAATCAGGGATCACCCATAGTCACTATTAACACACACAGCCCCCCTCCCCCCAACCCAACCCTCCCCCCCCCCCCCCCACCCCCCCGCAACGAATGTTCGATGTTATCCAGTTCTTGAAAGTGCATAATGAATAATGCCCATGAATTGTAGAACCCCTCCATCCTTCCCCTCAGTTCAAACTTAACCTTCTCAAGAGTCAAGAATTACAACAGGTCCCCCCCGCCACGCCAGGGCACAGGGTGGAGAGTTTCTCTCCAACCCATCAGGATCCGCCTTTGGGCGATCAAGAGGCGAAGGCTACAACATCTGCCTCCTCACCCACTTCCAACTCCGGTTGGTCCGACACTCCGAATATCGCCTCCCGGGGGCCTGGGTCTAGTTTCACGTACACCACTTTAGACATTACCCTAAAAACCTCTTTCCAGTAACCTCCAGCTTTGGACAGGACCAAAACATATGAATGTGATTAGCGGGGGGCCCCCCCGCAACGTTCACACACATCTTCTACTCTATGCTGCCTGGATTGGAGGGTAGGTCTTATGAGGAAAGGTTGAGGGAGCTCGGGCTTTTCTCATTGGAGCGAAGGAGGATGAGAGGTGACTTAATTGAGGTGTATATGATGAGAGGGATAGATAGAGTGGATGTTCAGCGACCTTTTCCTCGGGTGGATGTAGCTGTTACAAGGGGGCATAACTATAAGGTTCATGGTGGAAGATATAGGAGGGATGTCAGAGGTAGGTTCTTTACTCGGAGAGTGGTTGGGGCGTGGAACGCACTCCCAGCTCTGGTAGTGGAGTCGGCACTTTAGGAACTTTCAAGGGGTTATTGGATAGGCATATGGAGTGCACTAGAATGATTGGGAGTAGGTTGATTTGATCTTAGTTTCCGACTAGTTCGGCACAACATCGTTAGCCAAAGGGCCTGTATGGTGCTGTACAGTGCAGTTCTATGTTCTATGTTCTTTGTCTACTCCTTCAAAGAATCGGCTGCTTGATTGTTATGCTTTACTTTCAGCTATTATCCCATTGGAGAGGTGGGAGGATAGCAATCTATGTAGCAATCTACACTGCTGCGTGTACAACAACGCATTCAATGCAGTGAGGCCTTTCAAAATGTATAATTCATATTTATATCATCTCTATGCAAGGTGTTATTAATCTGTCAAATTATACGCTATAAATTCAATGTTTCAGGTGCCAAAGCGTTTTTACACTTGAACGCAGCTGACGACAGATTTGTAGCTTTTTAAAAACGATTTCCAATTCAGGGGCAATTTACAAAGAACAAAGAAAAGTACAGCACAGGAACAGGCCCTTCGGCCCTCCAAGTCTACGCCAACTACCCTGCCCATCTAACCTAAAACCTTTTATATTTCTGGGGTTCGTATCCCTCTGTTTACATGCTATTCATGTATTTGTCAAGACACCCCTTAAACATGACTATCAAAACTGCTTCCACCACCTCCTCTGGCAGCGAGTTCCAGGCACCCCCTACCCTCTGTGTAAAAAACTTCCCTCGCACATCTCCTCTAAACTTTGCCACTCGCACCTTAAACTTATGTCCGTTAGTATTTGACTCTTCCACCCTGGGAAAAAGCATCTGACTATCCACTCTTTCCATGCCCCTCATAACTTTGTAGACTTCTATCAGGTCACCCCTCAACGTTCCAGTGAGAACAAACCATGTTTATCCAACCTCTCCTCAGAGCTAATGCACTTCATACCAGGCAACATCCTTGTAAGCCTCCTCTGTACCCTCTCCAAAGCCTCCACAACTTTCTGGTAGTATGGCGACCAGATTTGAACACGCTATTCCAAGTGTGGCCTATCTAAGGTTCTATACCGCTGCAGCATAACTTACCAATTTTTATACTCGATGCCCTGTCCAACGAAAGCAAGCATGCCGTATGCCTTCTTGATTACCTTCTCCACCTGCGTTGCCACTTTCAGTGACCTGTGGGCCTGAACACCCAGATCCCTCTGCCTGTCAATACTCTTAAGGGTTCTGCCATTCACTGTATATTCCCTACCTGCATTAGACCTTCCAAAATGCATGACCTCACATTTGTCCGGATTAAACTCCATCTGCCATCTCTCCGCCCGATCTATATCCTGCTGTATCCTCTGACAGTCTTCATCGCTATTCCACCAACATTTGTGTCGTCCGCAAACTTACTAATTAGACCAGTTACATTTTCCTCCAAATCATTTATATATACTACAAACAGCAAAAGTCCAAACACTGATCCGTGAGGAACACCACTAGTCACAGCCTTCCATTCAGAAAAGCAATCTTCCACTGCTACCCTCTGAGTTCTATGACCTAGCCAGTTCTATATCCATCTTGCCAGCTCACCTCTGATCCCATGTGATTTCATCTTCTGTACTAATCTGTACCAATCCACTGACCCTGCATATCTTTGGGTTGTGGGGATGAGTCCCATGCAGACACAGGGTGAATGTGCAAACTCTACACAGACAGTGACCCGGGGCCGGGATCAAATCCATGCCCTCGGTGCAGTGAGACAGCAGTGCTAACCACTGTGCCACCATGCTGCCCATTTTGCAGCTTTCTGACCACTATTGTACCTCCGTATAAAAATGGCCCTACCTGTAGGAAATTGGCAGCATCAGAGATCGGCTGAAAGGATTACTACACAGTTATGCAGGCTTGACAATCAGGTCTCCATATTAAATGTCAAAGGCACTACTTGTACACAATGGCAAAATTAAAAACAGGCAAAAGAAAGGGAAAAGACAAGAAAAGGGAAATAAAATCTCTTGTTAACTGCAAAAAGGTCCAGTGTTTGCTGTTCGGCAAAATGATAAACATGTATAATGGATGTAAACGAGATTGGACTTTATACCGGAGATTGAAATTCAGCAGCAGGTTTGCCTGGATTTCTGTGTGTTGCATTTAAATAGCTTTCTGAGTGAATGTGTTGGGCACATTTGGTACTCTGCAAAGCAAGTGGAAGGGTAAGCAGAAAGGGAATGTGGAATTTGATCTTTAGGTCTACAGAATCATGTGGTTGAAATTGTCAGTTTTATTAAGCACTGGGTTACAGCTACGTTATTCTTACTTTAATTTGGGCTTTTACCTCCTACTCCAGCTGTGCAGGACTTTGTGCTCATTCCTCAGCACACATGCCCTGATGATTCAGTCAAGGAAATTGATGAGCTCTATGATGTCTTCCTGAAGATCAAAAACGAATGGAGCACAGAGGTGTGTTTTCAGATTTATTCAAGTTATTTCAAAGGCAAAACTATGCAGGAAGGTGCCACATTTTACAGCTTAAATAATGGAATCAGTTGACCATAAGTTGCTTTCCATGATCTGTAACTTTACCCTGCCATGTTGATATATTTCTTAGACAGCCCACTTACGTGTCCACTTTATTTAATATGGTGAATATGCTAACCCTTACTTTGCTAACAGATATTCTGAAAAATAAACTCAATTTAACCTAATGTCCCATTTAGCCCCTCTCTCAGAATTATATTTTGCATCTGGAACTAAATTCTGTTGTGCAGGTTTACATACGATACTTGGGATAGTGGCAATGTGATCCAGAACCAAGATGGTCTTTTGGTTTCCAGGTCCTAAGTTTCAATCCAGCCCAGCCTAGCCTTAAAGATGAAGGTCTCCTCTCACTCTGCACTGCAAAGTGGAGGAAGTTCAGGACAATATATGGTAACAATAGAATGTCCTTATAATGAAAATAGAAAATTAGGACATCGTCTAATGATGGCTAAAAACTACAATCATTCCTCATACAGTTCAAAGAAATTTAAGAAAAACACACCTTATTGGAATTGTTGTTGTTTCAACCTCTGGTACACACTCACTGGCCAGGTTAAAGCAGATTGTGATAGAATTATCTTCATTCCAATCTGATGTGCAAAATCCTAATACTACTACTAATAATCTTTATTAGAGTCACAAGTAGGCTTACACTGCAATGACATTACTGTGAAAAGCTCCTAGTCGCCACACTCCGGTGCCAGTTCGAGTACACTGAGAGAGAATTCAGAATGTCCAATTCACCTAACAAGCACGTCTTTCGGGACTTAGTGGACGAAACCGGAGCACCCAGAGGAAACCCACGCAGACACGGGGAGAACATGCAGACTCCGCACAGACAGTGACCCAAGCCGGGAATCGGACCCCGGTCCCTGGCACTGTGAAGCAACAGTGCTAACCACTGTGTTACCATGCGCCCGCTCCCAATCTCTCAATAACTCATGGAGGCACCTTCCACTCGAAATTGCCTTGTTGCTTTTTGTTTGTAGTTCTCTTTCCATTTGCTTTCTTTCTCTTGGAATTGTCCCTGTTCCCCTCAATTCTGAGCTTCTTCTATGTCCTACATTGCTTTCCCCCCAGCCTTTTTGAGCTATTGCTTCTTTATCTCGGTTTTGTTAGTGCTGCTTATTTTCAAACTCCATGCAAGGACTACTAGCTCTCTGCTAATTAGGAACCAGTTAAACCTGGTTGAAATGATCCACTTGTAGTTCACAAGGTCACAAGGTAATTACGATTCAGGGACTCATTGAGATTTTATTCATTCATCGATCCTGATGCACATTATAACCTCTCCCTATTGGAGTCACTCCTGATTAGTATGAACGTTACCCTTTACTAGTTTAAATTCTGGATTTAGCCTTCCATATAATTTATTATCAACCTCTCGAATGCTTTCCTTCTGAGCTGAAAACTCATTCAAATGTTTCTTTACAGTTGAGCTGTCGATACAAGGAAAAAGAGCTATGACATTCTCTGCACTGCTTTCCAGCCCTTGAGTGTTTCCCTTGTATTCAACCACAATCTACAACCTCATGGTCCAACATATCTCCCACTCCACCATTACCACCAAGCCTGGGTCCTCAGAAGTGGACATAGTACTCAAGGTCTGGCCTGACCAGAACACTGCATGGTTTTCATGCCCAGGCTGTCCCACTCAGAATAAACACCTACGGGACAGAGATCTGTTTTCAGGTGATCATCATATTTTGTTGTGAAGGGCCCCAGCTCTGTCCTCACCCCCATTCACTATCAACGGTCATGTTAAAGAAATAAATTAGGCCAAGGAGGTGAAAGAAAATTCAGGTTGATTCACCAATCAGATCACAAAGAATGGATGAATGGACACAGTCAAGGACAGTTTTGGGGATAAGGAGAAGGTGGAACACGGAAGTTAATGGAAGAGAAAATTAGACCAGAGTGTAAATGATAGATGGTGGCAGAAGGTGCAGACTAAGATCAGGGAAATTGATACTCACAATGTAAAGTAATTTTACTTGAAGATAGGGACCAAAAGTCTGATATCTACTCTTGTCTCCTTTTACATAAAATTCCATAGATTATATAGCACAGATACAAGTCATCCCACCGAACCTGGCCACTCAAGGTTAGAACATAGAACATAGAACAGTACAGCACAGAACAGACCCTTCAGCCCTCGATGTTGTGCTGAGCATTGTCCGAAACCAAGATCAAGCTATCCCACTCCCGGTCATTCTGGTGTGCTCCTTGTGCCTATCCAATAACCGCTTGAAAGTTCCTAAAGTGTCCGACTCTACTATCACAGCAGGCAGTTCATTCCACACCCTAACCACTCTCTGAGTAAAGAACCTACCTCGGACATCCCTCCTATATCTCCCACCCTGAACCTTATAGTTATGCCCCCTTGTAACAGCTACATCCACCTGAGGAAATAGTCTCTGAACGTCCAATCTATCTATCCCCTCATTATCTTATAAACCTCTATTAAGTCGCCTCTCATCCTCCTCCGCTCCAAAGAGAAAAGCCCTAGCTCCCTCAGCCTTTCCTCAAAAGACCTATCCTGCAAACCAGGCAGCATCCTGGTAAATCTCCTTTGCACCCTTTCCACATCCTTCCTATAATGAGGTGACCAGAACTGCACACAATACTCCAAATGTGGTCTCACCAGGGTCATGTATAGTTGCAGCATAACCCTTAAACTCTTAAACGCAAGCCCCCTGTTAATAAACGCGAACACACTATAAGCCTTCTTCACGGCTCTATCCACTTGAGTGGCAACTTTCAGAGATCTGTGGACATGAACCCCAAGATCTCTCTGTTCCTCCACATTCCTCAGAACCCTGCCGTTGACCCTATAATCTGCATTCAAATTTTTTCTACCAAAATGAATCACCTCGCACTTATCAGGGTTAAACTCCATCTGCCATTTTTCGGCCCAGCTCTGCATCCTATCAATGTCTCTTTGCAGCCTACAACAGCCCTCCACCTCATCCACTACTCCACCAATCTCGGTGTCATCAGCAAATTTACTGACCCACCCTTCAGCCCCCTCCTCCAAGTCATTGATAAAAATCACAAATAGCAGAGGACCCAGCACTGGTCCCTGTGGTACACAGCTGGTAACTGGTCTCCAGTCTGAAAATTTTCCATCCACCACCACCCTCTGTCTTCTATGTGATAGCCAGTTACTTATCCAATTGGCCAAATTTCCCTCTATCCAACACCTTACTTTCTTCATAAGCCGACCATGGAGAACCTTATCAAACGCCTTACTAAAATCCATGCATACGACATCAACTGCTCTACCTTCATCTACACACTTAGTTACCTCCTCAAAGAATTCAATCAAATTTGTGAGGCAAGACCTACCCTTCACGAATCCGTGTTGACTATTCCGGATTAAGCTGCATCTTTCCAAATGGTCATAAATCCTATCCTTCAGGACCTCTTCCATTATCTTCCTGACCACCGAAGTAAGACTAACTGGCCTATAATTACCAGGGTCATTCCTATTCCCTTTCTTGAACAGATGAACAACATTCGCCACTCTCCAGTCCTCTGGCATTATCCCCGTGGACAGCGAGGACCCAAAGATCAAAGCCAAAGGCTCTGCAATCTCATCCCTCGCCTCCCAAAGAATCCTTGGGTATATCCCATCTGGCCCAGGGGACTTGTCGACTCTCAGGTTTTTCAAAATTGCTAATACATCCTTCCTCAGAACATCTACTTCCTCCAGCCTACCCGCCTGAATCACACTCTCATCCTCAAAAACATGGCCCCTCTCCTTTGTGAACACTGAAGAAAAGTATTCATTCAACACCTCTGCTATTTCTTCTGACTCCATGTACAAGTTCCCACTACTGTCCTTGACCGGCCCTACCCTCACCCTGGTCATTCTTTTATTTCTCACATAAGAGTAAAAAGCCTTGGGGTTTTCCTTGATCAGACCCGCCAAGGACTTCTCATGCCCCCTCCTAGCTCTCCTAAGCCCTTTTTTCAGCTCATTCCTTGCTACCTTGTAACCCTCAAGTGACCCTACTGAACTTTGTTTTCTCATCCTTACATACTCTTTCTTGTTCCTCTTGACAAGACATTCAACCTCTTTTGTGAACCATGGTTCCCTCACACGGCCATTTCCTCCCTGCCTGACAGGGACATGCCTATCAAGGACACGCAGTATTTGTTCCTTGAACAAGCTCCACTTTTCATTTGTGCCTTTCCCTGACAGTTTCTGTTCCCATCTTATGCTCCCTAATTCTTGCCTAATTGCATCATAATTACCCCTCCCCCAATTATAAACCTTGCCCTGCCGTATGGCCCTATCCCTCTCCATTGCAATAGTGAAAGACACCGAATTGTGGTCACTATCTCCAAAGTGCTCTCCCACAAACAAATCTAACACTTGGCCCGGTTCATTACCCAGTACCAAATCCAATGTGGCCCCCGCTCTTGTCGGCCTATCCACATATTGTGTCAGGAAACCCTCCTGCACACACTGTACAAAAACTGCCACATCCGAACTGTTCGAACTATAGAGGTTCCAATCAATATTTGGAAAGTTAAAGTCACCCATGAGAACTACCCTGAGACGTCCACACCTATCCATAATCTGTTTGGCAATTTCTTCCTCCACATCTCTATTACTATTTGGGGGCCTATAGAAAACTCCTAACAATGTGACCGCTCCTTTCCTATTTCTATCTTCGGCCCATATTACCTCAGTAGGCAGATCCCCTTCAAACTGCCTTTCTGCAGCTGTTAAACTATCCTTGATTAACAATGCTACTCCTCCACCTCTTTTACCATCTTCCCTACTCTTACTGAAACATCTATACCCCGGAACTTCCAACAAACATTCCTGTCCCTGTTCTAACCATGTCTCCGTAATGGCCACAACATCGTAGTCCCAAGTACCAATCCATGCTCCAAGTTCACCTACCTTATTCCGGATGCTCCTTGCATTGAAGTAGACACACTTCAACTCACCTTTCTGTCTGCCGGTACACTCCTGCGACCTTGATACCCTCCTCAGTACCTCACTACTCTCGACACTGGCTTCTGGAACACAGCTCGTTTTCCCAGCCCCCTGACAAATTAGTTTAAACCCCCCCCGAAGAGCCGTAGCAAATTTCCCTCCCAGGATATTGGTGCCCATCTGGTTCAGGTGCAAACCGTCCTGACTGCACAGGACCCACCTTCCCCAGAATGTACCCGAAACCCTCCCTCCTACACCATCCCTGCAGCCACGTGTTTATCTGCACTCTCTCCCTGTTCCTCACCTCACTAGCCCGTGGCACCGGCAACAAACCAGAGATGACAACATGGTTTGTCCTGGCTAACTTCCACCCTAGCTTCCGAAATTCCTGTTTTAAATCCCCGTCCCTTCTCTTGCCTATGTTGTTGGTACCGATGTGTACCACGACTTGTGACTGCTTCCCCTCCCCTTTAAGGATTCTGAAAACACGGTTCGAGATGTCACGGACCCTGGCACCTGGGAGGCAACATACCATCCGTGAGTCTCTTTCGCTGCCACAGAACCGTCTATCTGTCCCTCTAACTATCGAGTCCCCAATAACTATTGCTCTCCTCTCCCTCCTTCCCTTCTGAGCCACAGGGACAGACTCAGTGCTGGAGATCCATTCACCGTGGCTTACCCCTGGTAGGTCGTCCCCCTCAACAGTATCCAAAACGGTATACTTGTTACTGAGGGGAATGACTACAGAGGATCCCTGCACTGACTGCTTCCTCCCAGCCCCTCTCACCGTCACCCATCTACCTTGATTCTTCGGAGTAACTACATCCCTGAAGCTACTACCTATGACCACCTCTGCATCCCGAATGATCCAAAGTTCATCCAGCTCCAGCTCCAGTTCCCTAACGCAGTTTCTGAGGAGCTGGAGGTGGGTGCACTTCCCACAGGTGAAATCAGCAGGGACACTGATGGCGTCCCTCACCTCAAACATTCTGCAGGAGGAACATTGCACTGCCTTCCCTGCCATCCCCGCTAGATAAAAAAAGAAAGAAAGAGCTCACTCTACCCCTAAGGTTAAAGGAGGTGGAAGGGTGGGGGACACTACAAGTATAGTGTCTAGGGTTTAGAAACTGCCCAACTTAAATACAGGTAAAAATAAAACACTTAACCAGCAACCACTGCGCCCCACATGAGAACAGCAATCAGCTGTTATGGGCCTGCTCAAACAATTTAAATCTTTACTACTTACCCAGCAGTCACTCTGTCCTCACTCCGACCGGATTCAGCTGGAAACTCCCAACAGTAAGTTAAAAAATGTTTTACTCCCCTTCTCAGCAAGCACTCACTCAGCAACCACTGCGTCCCGCACGATAACACCTCAGGGAAAAGAAAAACTACTTACCAGTCACCAGCCAATCACTTACCCGCAGGCTGTGACCTCACGGTTCAACTTCTTTCTACTTCTACCTGCCCTCGAGTCTCCCTCTTGATCGTTACTCGTCTGGGATCCTTACAGTGATTGTCTTTTATTTTTTGGTTAGAGGAGGAGGGAGGGAAACACTGAAGATGTGTTTTGGGCTTAACTGTCACTTGACAACAGCTCCTCCACAAACCACCTTCAAGATACGGTGACCGCAATCCACTGATGCAAATTTCCCCCGCAACAGCCAATCAGCATCTCCGCTCTACTGCCCTCTGCTGGATGCTTGCCTTCACTTGAACACCTAGGGTGTCTTGCTCAGGTACACTTTCTGGATGCAGTGACCGCAATGCACTGATGCAAATTTTCCCAAATGCAAAACAACTCCCATTGTTCCTCATCCATCTGTATAAACATAATCCTGTATTACCTTCTCCCTTATAAGGTTTTCTAACTTCTTCCTAAATGCATCTACAATATTTGCTTCAACTATTGAGGAACAGTACTTCAGGAACAGTGCTTCAACCCTGTAGCAGCAAGTTCCATATTCTCACCTCTGTAGGTGAAGAAGTTTCTACTGAATTCCCTCTCGGATTTCTTGGTGACTACCTTATATTGATGGCAAGTGAGAATTCTAGAGACCACATTTAATTCCTTAAGTGGCACTGTTAACAATAAAATTATAGCAATCGTGCGACAAATAATCAAACTATTAATAAACCAATTAAATTAACTTCAAGTGTAATTCACTTGATATCCTAAAGGGTCACCACGTAAGATGATCCCACCTTCATCTGAATGTTCCAACTGTTTTCAAAACTGAGTCGTGACTGCTATGGATATCTTCCAGGATCTCTCCAATACTATTCGTCATGTAGGAGTGCAAGGGATGAATGCCAACCGGGTTTCATGACAGCTGTGAGGGGCCTGCAGAGATGGGAACCACTCTTCATGATATTTCTTTTTAGAGGGGAATTAACCAATTTGAAGTAAATGATTTTGTGTGTTAAAGTAGTGCTCAGAGGTGTGCTTTACACTCACATTTAAGTGACATCCGTTAATATCACCAGAAGTTATTAAGAGATTCAACTGGCTTAATTTAATCAGATGCCACAAAGGTTTAATCCTGTCACACCTGACCAGGCACATTCCTCTTGCCACAGAACATCATGATACTTGGAGACTTTAATGCTGATGGAAGGTATGTATCGAAGAAGCAGATGAAAGGAATCCGACTCAGAAAGGATAAGAACTTCCACTGGCTTATTGGAGACGATGAGGACACCACCGCAAGCCAGACGACGGACCAGGCCTATGACAGGTAAGGCAAGCTCACTTGCCTGGGGATGGAATGCGGTCAGTTCAAGATCTTTGCCAAATTGCTTGGTTCGTTTCTTACTCCTAACCTTCCCCCGCTAACTTGCTCTCTCCCCCCCCCCCATTTCTTTGCCCCTCCCCCTAACAATGTTTGAAGCAGACCCCTCCCTTCCTCATAGTTTTTCAGCTGGGAGGGCAAGTGGGATTTCTGGCTGCCCATGAAGAGATGTGGAACTGGCTCTGGGGGGGGGGGGGGGGGGGGGGTGGAACTGGCTCTGGGTGCCACCCCCCCACCCCACCTATTTTCCAGTGACTCGCTCAAAAATGCCTGTATTTCTCTCGTCACCTCTTGCTGATAACCTGGCTGGAGCAGGGGGCACTCATGAGTGAAATGAACACACCTTCAGTCACCTCTTCCTCCTGTTTCCTGGTGGCTTTGTATGTCTAACACCACTGTCTGATTAAAAGGTGATTGAAGGGTTACTGCCAGCAACAAGTTGATGAATTATTCATAGCATCTTTTCTCCATGGATTGCTTTAAAAAAAATTCTAAGGCTAGAACACTGCAATATTATTACCTTCATTCAGGCTCTCATTCCCAAAGGCACCTTTAATAAAACTTTCTCCCGGCATGCAATATTCTTTACCTAACTCACTGCTGGCCATCTGTTATGCTGTATGCAATATTAATCCTTAATTAAAGTGACTCATTGAATCATAACATTTTACATACAGCAGGAAGCTATGCCATCCCATTGCACCAGAAAGAGCTTTCTGCTTATTCCCATTTCCACATTTTTAGCCAAAGCCATTCAATTTTTTCTCTTTCAGATTCCATTTCTGTTTCAGATTCCATCTTCTGTTCTTCAACTTCTGCCTTACGAGCTGCTGTGACCTTTTCTTCCACTACTGTCCCTACCTTGGAGATACTGGAAGAAACCTCTTCTCCCTGAACTGTGTCGTGAGATTTCTTTTTCCATCCAGCTGAAGAGAGTGTTTAACCTTCTTGTCTAAATGAAGGGCGCCAGTGGTTAGAACATCTACCTCACAGTGCCAGGGACCCAGGCTCCATTTCGACCTTGGGTGACTATGAGGAGTTTTAAATTTCTCCCCGTGTCTACGGGGGGTTTCCTCCGGGTGCTCCGGTTTCCTCCCACAGTTCAAAAATGTGCAAGTTAGGTGGATTGGCTATGCTAAATTGCCCCTTAATGTCCAAAGATGTGGGACTATGGGGTTACGGGGATAAGGCGAGGGAGTGAAATGAAATGAAATGAAAATCGCTTATTGTCACAAGTAGGCTTCAAATGAAGTTACTGTGAAAAGCCCCTAGTCGCCACATTCCGGCACCTGTTCGGGGAGGCTGGAACAGGAATTGAACCATGCTGCTGGCCTGCCTGGGTGCTCTTTCAGAGGGTCAGTGCTGACTAGATGGGCTGAATGGCCTCCTTCTTTGTGGTAGGAATTCTATGGTTCTAACTCAGCACTCAGTACAGCAGGCTTTTTCAAAGTGCGGTTCGCGACCCGTGGGAGGGGAGCGAGCGGGTGTCAGAAGGTCGTGGAGTTAAGAGTCGCATTCCGCACTTTTGCTAAACAGGGAAGTGTGGAGGATTCAGACACATGGACACACAGGCCTATCCTTCGAACAATCCAGTGATAGTGAGTGAGTGACAGAACTGTGATTGAAGAGATGGGGACAATATCGAAGCAAGGTATATTCACTGATGTTTTGGGCGAGGTGTTTTCAAACCCTAAAATGTATCATGGAGCTCAACCAACCTCGCCCTTTAATGGATTTGTTGCTTTTCCGAGCACACGGCTTTTTCCCCTCGGTGTGGGATTATGATTATGGACACGTGGGTTTTTAAACACAAAACACTGTTTATTCCATGAACTCAACTTAACATCTGAAATAAACATTGGATCTCTTAACACCCCTTACTTCAAAGATAACTCAGAAAATATTGCAACAGTAAATAATTCCTTAAAATGTTCCTTCATACTTCCAAGAGACTTAACACCTTTAAACAAAATCACATCAGGTTAAAGGCTTCACTATTATAAGTTTAAATCACCCAAATGATCCAGAGATAGTCTTTCACGGGAGAGATCCAGCTCACTGCAAAACACAGACACACACCCAGCTCTTTTCAAAATTTGCAGCTCTCTGGAAACACACACAAACTGCTTTCTAAACTGAAACTAAAAACCTGCAAAATGGCTGACCTAAAGCCCAGCCCCACCCACTCTCTGACATCACTGTTTTCTTAAAGGTACATTGCTTAAAGATCCATGTCTTAAAAGTACTCTCACATGACACCTCCCCCCAAGAAAAAAAAAAACCCATCAACTTCAAGATGGTTTCATTTTTCACTTTTGCACCATCCACTAAGAAATGTACACAGTAAATATACCTTTTCGCTTTAAAAAAAAACACAACACATGCAAACAGGTATAATAATATAGTCCATTTTTCTTTGTTCTTCTTCCTCCAACCGAAATCCTTCTCGATTGACAGTCTCTTTGAACAAAGTCTCAGCACAATCCATCCATTCCTCTACTCCTCGGCATTTCTCTTTAGAATCAGATAATTTAGTTCAATCTGACCACAGAGTCCCTTGCAATTCTCCAATACAGGAACATTGGTTACCACAGCTTTCAAGCAGTCAAATGCCTGTTGAAAGTCCGCTGTCCATTGAATTTTTTTACGTTTCTTCAGCAATTCCATCAGTGGAGTAATCACGCCACAAAACATTTGCACAACTGTTCGATCAAATTCATTCATGCTAAGAAATCGCCTTATTTCCCTTTGTCGAGGATAATGGAAACTCCGCAAGGAAAATGATTTGGGCTTCTCCAAATTCACTTTCGGCTAGGTTCATCACCAAACCCGCCTCCTGAAGTCGACCAAAGAACTCCATACGATGTTTTAAATGTTCTTTCAATGTCTCGAAGTTGGAAATAAAAGCAGATTGTCCCACTTTCTCAATACAATCCTTCAAACGTGAGATAGGGTAAGAGTCCGTTCTTGTAACTGCATTCACCTTTCGATAGTCCACACACAACTGTTGGGTACCATCTGGTTTAGGTACCATCACTATGGGTGAGCTCCATTGGCTGCAACCCACTTCAATTATGCCATTCTTCAGCATACTCTTAATCTCTCTGTTAACCTGTGCCAATTTTAAAGGATTAAGTCTATATGGATGTTGTTTGATAGGAACAGCATTTCCCACATCTACATCATGTATAGCCATTTTAGTACTTCCCAATTTATCTTTACAAACTTGCCCATGTGATATCAATAACTCTTTCAGGTCAGTTTGTTTTCCCTCTGGAAGGTAACTTAACAATTCATCCCAATTTTTAAGAACATCCTCAGTTTCCAATTTAATTTGAGGTATGTCAAATTCACAGTCATCTGGATTTGGTTTGTTACTTTGAGTTAGAATCATTAAAACCTCCTTTTTCTCTCCTTCCCTTTCAAAGTACCTTTTAAGCATATTCACATGACACACTCGGCGAGTCTTCCTTCTATCTGGTGTTTTTACCACATAATTCACCTCACTTAATTTCCTTTCAATCTGATACGGTCCACAAAACCTAGCTTTTAAAGGCTCACCTGCCACTGGAAACAACACTAAAACTGTATCCCCACTGGCAAAACTACGAACTTTGGTTTTCTTGTCCGCTACCCATTTCATCACATTTTGTGCAACTTTCAAATGTCTAGCCAATTCACCTGCTCTATTTAATCGTTCCCTAAAATTTGACACGTAATCCAATAGTGTAATTTCCAATTCCTCACCCATCAATTTTTCCTTAATCAACTTAAGTGGTCCTCTTACCTCATGACCAAAAATTAGTTCAAAAGGACTAAATTTGGTAGACCCATTAGGTGCAACCCTAATTGCAAACAAAACGAATGGGATTCCTTTAACCCAATCCTCTGGATAATCTTGACGATACACCCTCAACATTGTCTTTAATGTCTGAAGCCACCTTTCTAACACTCCCTGCGATTCTGGATGGTACGCAGTTGATTTAAATTGTTTTATTCCTAAGCTATCCATAACTTCTTTGAATAACTTTGAAGTAAAATTTGTTCCTTGATCCGATTGAATTTCTGTGGGTAGTACATATCTAGTAAAGAATTTAAATAACTCCTCCACAATCCTTTTAGCTGTAATATTACGTACTGGAATGGCCTCTGGAAACCTAGTAGACACATCCATTACAGTCAAAAGATATTGATTCCCACTTTTTGTTTTAGGAAGCGGTCCTACACAATCAATTAAGTCCCTCGTAAAAGGTTCCTCAAATGCTGGAAATTTATCACTGCTTGAGGTTTCCCTATCACTTGACATGTGTGACATGATTGACAAAATTTAACTACATCTTTATGTAGTCCAGACCAATAAAAATGTTTCTGGATTTTAGCTTGAGTTTTCCTTATTCCTAAATGACTTCCCACTGGTACCTCATGTGCAACTCGCAACACCTCATTTCTATGTCCTACCGGCAATACTACTTGATGAACGTCTGACCACTTTTCATCCGGCTGCATATGTACGGGTCTCCATTTTCTCATCAAGACATCATTTTTACGGGAATAATACTCTGGTATACTCTCAAGATTCCTCTTCCGTATATGCTTTCTGATATATCCGTTTTATTTCTACATCTTTCTGTTGTAACTCCGCCAATTTTCCTGAACTAAAAATATCCGCCTCATCCTCCACCTGTTCTTGTTCTTTTTCAACCATCTGATCAAAGATAGTTTCTGATAATTGCACTTCAACTTCATCTTCACTCTTTGATTTCTCCTCTTGTCTTAACATGTGACTTTGCGACCTTGTTACTACACAATCCGGAAAAATCCCAGGATATTCGGCCTTCAACAGTTCAGTTGACTGATTTTCCAATGGCTTATCAACCACAGTAGGCATCACTCCCACCTGCGATCCAGCTATATCATTACCCAAGATAAACTATATTCCTGGAGAAGATAGTTTATCTATTACTCCCACTACCACTTTACCACTCTTCGCTGGACTTTCCAACCTTACCTTATATAATGGAACGCTACTCCTCTCACCCTAAATTCCACATATCACACATTTTCTGGCAACATTCTTCCCAAACTACATAATTCCTCATCTCTTACCATTAAAGATTGACTATCCCCTGTATGTCTTAAAATTGTGACTTCTGTACCTGCTCCTCCTGATACACGAGTAAACTTGACCCACACAAGTAAATTCTTTAAAGCCATCTGGCACCTTCTTAATAATTACTTCTTGAACAGGCTGTACAATCGTTTGCACCTCCTTTGGTTCCCTTGGGCTTTCCTTTACCACTCTACCAAACCCCACCGTCTTATCCTGTTTTACCACATCAGCCTTCCCAATGCTTTTCTTCAACCACCAACACTGTGACTTTACATGGCCTAGTTTATTACAGTGAAAACATCTGAAACTTTTCATTTCTTTTTCAACCTCCTGGATTTCTTTTTTAATCTGAGGTACACTCTCTTTATTGTCTCCCATCAGATCACCTTTACCACTTGAGTATTTCTCATGTCACCAGTTTCTATCCCTCACCGGCTGAAACTGCTGTCGGAGACCAATCTTTGATTTATGAGCTAATTGATAATCATCTGCCATTTCCGCTGCTAATCTCGCAGTTTTAACCCTCTGTTCTTCCACACGAGTTCTCACTACATCAGGAATTGAATTTTTAAACTCCTCCAAAAGTATAATATCTCTGAGAGCTTTATACGTTTGGTCTATTTTCAAAGCACTTATCCATCTATCAAAATTACTCTGTTTGAGCCTTTCAAACTCCATGTATGTTTGACCAAATCCTTTCCTTAAATTTCTAAACCTTTGTCTGTAAGCTTCAGGCACTAGCTCACATGCACTTGAGATGGATTTCTTCACCTCCTCATACGTTCCAGATACCTCCTCCGGTAGTGATGCAAACACTTCACTAGCTCTACCTACCAGCTTTGTTTGAATCAGTAACACCCACATGTCCTGTGGCCATTTCATTTGTTTAGCTACCTTCTCAAATGAAATGAAAAAGGCTTCCACTTCCTTCTCGTCAAACTTTGGCAATGCTTGGACATATTTAAATAGATTCCCAACAAGCCTTCGACTATGACGCTCTTTCTCACTATCCTCATCACTATCGTCCAACTATACGTTTCCCTTTACGTCTGCCAATTTTAACTGATTGTCATGTTTCATGGCCATTTTCTGAAGTTCAAACATCCTCTCTTTATCTTTTTCCCGGATCTGTATCTCCCTTTCTTTTTGTTCTGCTAGAGCTATTCTTTCTTTCCTCCTTTCTTCTCTCTCCTTTTCTTTTTCCTCTCTCTCTCTTTCTTTTTCCTCTCGCTCTCTCTTTCTTTCTCCTCTCTCTCACTCACGTATTCCAGCCGCTTTAATTCTTTCTTATGTTCTATTTGTTTAATTTGCCACTGAATTTTTGCCATTTCCAATGAGTCAAACTCAATCTCAGGCAACTTTAAATGCTTAACCACTGCCATAATTACCTCATCTTTTCACATTTTGTCAGGTAATGTTAACTGCATTGTTCTTGCCAAATCTAACAGTCTGTGTTTCGTTTCTGTCCGTAAAGTACTACGTGTGACATTCTCCACCCCCAAAAACTTCTGAGCCTCTAAAAGAGCCATTGTTCACAACACCCTCCCCACTTAAACTAAAATACCACAACGGAAAAGCACCAATCCTTCACTGTCTTTAAGTTCACAAAAGCCAATCCAATAGATAGACTTTTATCCCCCTCAAGCCCCCAATTGTTATGGGGGAGGCGTTTTCAGAACCCCAAAATGTATCATGGAGTTCAACCAACCTCTCCCTTTAATGGATTTGTTGCCTTTCCTAGCACACGGCTTTTTCCCTAGGTGTGAGATTATGATTATGGACATGTGGGTTTTTAAACACAAAACACTGTTTATTCCATGAACTCAACTGATGCACAATCAATGAAATGAAAATGAAATGAAAATCGCTTATTGTTACGAGTAGGCTTCAATTAAGTTACTGTGAAAAGCCCCACATTCCGGCGCCTGTTTGGGGAGGCTGGTACGGGAATCGAACCATGCTGCTAGCCTGCCTTGGTCTGCTTTAAAAGCCAGCGATTTAGCCCAGTGAGCTAAACCAGCCCCCAACTGGTTTGACCACTAAAGCGAGGTTGTAGTCCAACTGAAGGCTTTAATAAGCTAGATGTTTCCCCCAGCAGCTCAGGTACAGAATGAAGGCTGCTGGGGCGGCACGGGCGCTTATACCCCGCCTAGCAGGGTGGAGCTACCATACATCCTAACCAATAGAAAGCATACAGTTTCCACCAATGGTGCTCCAACCTATCAGGTACCGTAACACCTATAATACCACATTCACCCCCTGTTAAAAAAGAGTCCGGGGGGAGGGGGGGGGGGTGGCCTGATACTACAAACATGGCAACGTGGTAGAATTAGTTATGGGGGGTACCGTAATACCTCCATACAGTGTTTTGTAACTATTTACAATTCTGATAGCTAAGTACATTTGATGATTTACGTTTACAATTCAAAATAGAGCAATCAGTTTACAGTTTACAGTCTACAATTTAAAATGAAGCAATCAGTCGATCGGGGGCCCTGGTTGTCCTCTGTGATCGTCGGAGCTTCGGCGGTAACTCCGGTGGAGGAGCGGGCATCTGTGACTCCGGGAGCGTGGCTTCAATCTCCATGGCAGCTTCGGCACCCCTAGATGGCGCTGGTGGGGAAAACGGTTGACCTGGGAAGGGAGCGCCTGCGGGGAGCGTCGGTGGGTGGGGCGGCCTAGACGGGGCCGGCGGAAGGACCGATCCTCCTGTAAGGTGCCCCGGTGGAGGGGAGGGTGGGACTGGTGGCTGAGGTGTGCGTGGGGTTCCGGCGGGCGGCAGGTCTCGTAGGGAGACTGTATCTTGGCGGCCGTCGGGGTAGGCCACGTAGGCATACTGGAGGTTAGCATGGAGCAGATGGACCCTCTCGACCAACGGGTCCGGTTTGTGCGCCCGCACGTGTTTTCGGAGCAGGATGGGTCCGGGTGCTGCCAGCCAGGTCGGGAGCAAGGTCCCAGAGGAGGACTTCCTGGGGAAGACAAGGAGACGTTCGTGAGGTGTCTGGTTGGTGGTCGTACAAAGCAGTGACCGGATGGAGTGGAGGGCATCTGGGAGGACTTCCTGCCAGCGGGAGACTGGGAGGTTCCTGGACCGTAGGGCCAGTAGGACGGTCTTCCAGACCGTTCCGTTCTCCCTCTCTACCCGTCTGTTACCCCGAGGATTGTAACTGGTCGTCCTGCTCGAGGTGATGCCCTTGCTGAGCAGGAATTGACGCAGTTCGTCGCTCATAAAAGAGGACCCCCTATCACTATGTATGTAAGCGGGGAACCCGAACAGTGCAAAGATGCTATGGAGGGCCTTGATGACGGTGGTTGCGGTCATGTCGGGGCAGGGGATGGCGAATGGGAACCGGGCGTACTCATCAATCACGTTCAGGAAGTACGTGTTGCGGTCGGAGGAGGGGAGGGGGCCTTTGAGGTCCATGCTGAGGCGTTCAAAGGGACGGGAAGCCTTTATCAGGTGTGCTTTCTCTGGCCGGTAGAAGGGCGGTTTGCACTCCGCGCAGATTTGGCAGTCCCTGGTGGCTGTCCTGACCTCCTCGATGGAGTAGGGCAGGTTGCGGGTCTTGACAAAATGGAAAAAGCGAGTGACCCCCGGGTGGCAGAGGTCCTCGTGGAGGGCTCGGAGGCGGTCCACTTGTGCGGTGGCACATGTGCCGCAGGACAGGGCGTCAGGAGCCTCATTTAGCTTCCCGGGACGATACAAGATCTCGTAGTTGTAGGTGGAGAGTTCGATCCTCCACCGCAAGAGCTTGTCGTTTTTTATTTTGCCCCGCTGTGCATTATCAAACATGAAAGCCACCGACCGTTGATCCGTGAGGAGAGTGAATCTCCTGCCGGCCGGGTAATGCCTCCAATGTCGCACAGCTTCTACTATGGCCTAGGCCTCCTTTTCGACTGAGGAGTGGCGGATTTCGGAAGCATGGAGGGTACGAGAGAAGAAGGCCACCGGTCTGCCCGCTTGGTTGAGGGTGGCCGCCAGAGCTACGTCGGACGCATCGCTCTCGACCTGGAAGGGGAGGGACTCGTCGATGGCGTGCATCGTGGCCTTTGCAATGTCTGCTTTGATGCCGCTGAAGGCCTGGCGGGCCTCTATCGACAGGGGAAAAACTGTGGATTGGATCAGGGGACGGGCCTTGTCCGCATAGTTGGGGACCCACTGGGCATAGCAAGAGAAAAACCCGAGGCAGCGCATCAGGGCCTTGGAGCAGTGAGGGAGGGGGAACTCCATAAGGGGGCGCATGTGTTCAGGGTCAGGGCCTCTTACTCCATTTCGCACTACATAGCCGAGGATGGCTAGGCGGTCGGTGCTAAACACGCATTTATCCTTGTTGTATGTAAGGTTAAGGATTTTTGCGGTCTGGATGAATTTTCTGAGGTTGGTGTCATGGTCCTGCTGGTCGTGGCCGCAGATGGTGACATTGTCGAGATACAGGAATGTTGCCCGTAAACTGTACCGGTCAACCATTCGGTCCATCTCGCGCTGGAAGATCGAGACCCCGTTGGTGACACCGAAGGGAACCCTTAAGAAGTGGTAGCGCCGCCCATCTGCCTCGAAGGCAGTGTATTTGCGGTCACTAGTGCGGATGGGGAGCTGGTGGTAGGCGGACTTGAGATCCACCGTGGAGAAGACCTTATAATGCGCGATCCTGTTTACCAGGTCGGATATGCGGGGGAGAGGGTACACGTCCAGCTGCGTAAACCTGTTGATGGTCTGACTGTAGTCGATGACCATCCTATGCTTCTCCCCAATCTTTACCACCACTACTTGAGCTCTCCAAGGGCTGTTACTGGCTTCAATAACCCCTTCCCTCAGTAGCCTTTGGACCTCTGACCTAATAAAGATCCGGTCCTGGGCACTGTACCGTCTGCTCCTGGTGGCGACAGGTTTGCAATCTGGGGTGAAGTTCGCAAACAGGGAAGGCGGGTCGACCTTAAGGGTCGCGAGGCCGCAGACAGTAAGGGGGGGGTATAGGGCCGCCGAATTTGAAGGTTGTACTTTGGAGGTTACACTGGAAGTCTAAACCCAGGAGTGTAGCTGCGCAGAGGTGGGGAAGGACGTAGAGACGGAAATTTTTGAATTCCCTTCCCTGGACTGTGAGGTTTTCTACACAAACCCCCTTTATCTCCACTGAGTGTGAACCGGAGGCCAGGGAGATTTTTTGATTAACGGGGTGGATGAGGAGAGAACAGCGCCTTACCGTGTTGGGGTGTATAAAGCTCTCCGTGCTCCCAGAGTTGATTAGGCAGGACGTCTCGTGCCCGTTGATGAATACGGTCGTTGTAGCAGTTGAGAGTGTTTGAGGCCGGGACTGGTCCAGCGTCACCGAGGCTAATCACAGCAGTTGAGAGTTCTCTTCGGGCAGTGCGTGGTCAGCCGAGCTGGGGTCCTGGGGGTTCATCCAAGATGGCGGCTCCCATTGGTCACACATGGCTGGGGGTGCACAAAATGGCGTCCCCGGGGTCCGCATGTGGCCCTGGAATAGGAAGATGGCGGCGACCACTGGCCGCACGGGGACCGTGGGGAAATTTGTGGTTGCGGTCCGCATTCGCCGCCAGAGACCACAGCAACTGCACGGGCCTGACATACCCCCACGAAATGGCCCTTTTTGCCACATCCCTTGCAGGTGGATGCGCGGGCCAGGCAGCGCTGGCGGGAGTGCTTGGCCTGCCCGCAAAAGTAGCAGCGGGGCCCCCTGGGGTTTCCAGGCCGCCTTGCAGCGCAGGCCTGTGGGGGAATGGGGGCAGTCTCGGGGTCGGCCGCGGAGGGGTTCCACGCTGCCCAGGGGGCTGCCGCGCGGTCGGGAACATAAGCGCGGGCGTTCCTGGAGGCCACGTCCAGGGAGCCTGCAAAGGCCCGTGCCTCCCTGAGACCCAGAGTGTCTTTTTCTAACAGTCACTGGCAGATTTGTGAGGATAGCATACCTGCCACGAAAGCGACCCGGACTCAGAGTTCAGTGTGTTCGCTCGCCGAAACCTGCGGGCAGCTGCAGCTTCTCCCCAACACCAGGAGTGCACGGTAGAATTCTTCCAGCGATTCCCCAGGGGTTTGTCACCTTGTTGCAAGCAGGTGCCGGGCGTAGACCTGGTTTACCGGGCGAATATAATGTCCTTTTAGCAGCTCTATTGCTGCATCGAAGTCTTCCGCTTCCTCGATGAGGGTGTAAATTTCTGGGCTCACCTTTGAGTGCAGGACTTGCAGTTTCTGCTCCCCGGTGGGTGTGTTTTTGGCTGTCCCGAGATACCCTTTAAAGCACGCCAGCCAGTGCTTGAAGATTGCCGCCGAGTTCGCCGCATGGGGGCTGAGCTGCAGACACTCGATTTGGAGCTCCATCCTTTCTTCTTAAAAAAACTAGCTTATTAAATTGATGCACGATCAATGACCACTAAAGTGAGGCTGAAGACCAACTGAAGGCTTTAATAAGCTAGATGTTTCCCCCAGCATCTCAAATACAGAATGAAGGCTGCTGGGGCGGCACGGGCTATTATACCCCGCCTAGCAGGGCGGAGCTACCATACATCCTAACCAATAGAAAGCATACAGTTTCCACCAATGGTGCTCCAGCCTATCAGGTACCGTAAACCTATAATACCACATCAACTTAACATCTGAAATAAACATTGGATCTCTTAACACCCCTTACTTCAAAGATAACTCAGAAAATATTGCAACAGTAAATAATTCCTTAAAATGTTCCTTCATACTTCCAAGAGACTTAACACCTTTAAACAAAATCACATCAGGTTAAAGGCTTCACTATTATAAGTTTAAATCACCCAAATGATCCAGAGATAGTCTTTCACGGGAGAGATCCAGCTCACTGCAAAACACAGACACACACCCAGCTCTTTTCAAAACTTGCAGCTCTCTGGAAACACACAGACACACACACTGCTTTCTAAACGGAAACTAAAAACCTGCAAAATGGCTGACCTAAAGCCCAGCCCCACCCACTCTCTGACATCACTGTTTTCTTAAAGGTACATTGCTTAAACATCCATGTCTTAAAAGTACTCTCACATGTCACTTATTCAACCATGTGCAGTGAATGTCTTGTGCTAACTGTGCGCCGCCTCGCTTTCTGCCCTTGTGTTGGGAGTAAGTTGCTGTCACCAGAATCCATTCACCTGGTGTTTCATTTTGACCTGCACTAAAGTACTGGCCCCTCAGCACTTTGACCCACACTAGAAGTGGAGTCTAGAAATACTCCTTGTTAACACAGCGCCCCAAATCTGAGACCTCCGCCTCGCAGAATGATAATGGCGGCAGGTGCATGGTAACTTGAAGATTGCCCTCTAAATCTCACGTTTATGCCTAACTCTACTTTTGGGATGGGGGCAGGAAGGATAATGTTTTTGAGCACTGAAATAGGAAGGTACGAAGTTCTGCATTTTAAAAAAGTATTAATTTGTAAATATTTCATAATGAGTTCTGATATCTGAGAGGGCAGACTTTCAACCTTCAGAACAAAATGCTCCTTTGGTTTCCCACAATTGCCAGGGAAGGGGCGCGCAGTGGTTAGCACTGCTGCCTCACGGCGCCGAGGACCCAGGTTCAATCCCGGCCCCAGGTCACTGTCCATGTGGAGTTTGCACATTCACTCCATATCTGCGTGGGTCTCACCCCCACAACCCAAAGATGTGCAGGGTAGGTGGATTGGCTATGCTAAATTGCCCCTTAATTGGAACAAAAAATATATATCTACTTATGCATATAGAATTTACTGGGGGTGTGGAAATGCACAGATCTCCTCATGCTTTGTTTGATTACCATTGGAAGTCATGAGGAAATTTTGCAGAACTTTCCCCACGGAGTTTAACTTTGAGTCCATCATGGAGTAGTGTTTCTGAATCTTCCTTCATAGCAGTTTTTGCACTGTTAATAACACAAGGCTAAAGTACCAGGAACTACTGCATGTTGATTATGAACAGGAAAACCAGATGATTTTATTTCTGTCCCTTGCCTGGAGCAAGAAAACTAGAGTGTGCCAAACACTGCCTTGACTCAGGTTAGACTGGGAAAGGAACATGGCGTGGGTCCCAGACGTCGGCCAGTTGGCAGAAGTGTGTCCCGGGAAAACAAGTTTCAAAAACACTGCAGTACAGCATTGAAGTGTCACTTAAAGCATAGTTCTCATTTTCTAAATGGACTTGAATCTTCAATTTTCTCACGAAGATGAAAATGCACACTAACATTGTGTGGCCTATATATATATATATATTATTCTCAGCATGAGGGTGCATTCAACCTCTCTCCCCCTTCACCTTCCTCAAGCCTGTGACATTCCCATTCTTCAGCCAGTTGTTAAATGTGCATGAGCAACTCATCAAATTTCTGTTGCTTCTCTGTGGATACTTCTCCCACTCGGAGAGCAATACACACCCTGGCAGGAACCCAATGTCAAATGCCTTCATTAACTATGTGACAAAAGTCTGAACTGCCTCCATTATAAAAGCGGAGAGGGGGCAAACCAGCCTTGTTAATCACTTTTCCATTTGGAGGGGAATGATGATTAAAGGCAACTTCAAGTGGGAAAACTTTGAACTTGGTCTGGGATAGACAAGGTAACAGAGCTGTCAACACTGTGGAAATTTGGAATGAGTGGCAGGATTCTCTGGTCAGCAACGCCGAAATCGCCTTTGCTGATCAGCCGGAGAATCCCCATTTACGACCAAAAAGGGGCGGCGCCGCTTTTGCGATGTGCCGCGTACGCGAGCGGCCGACGCCATGTTGAATGCCACTGTGCTCATGCGCGGTCACAGACCCAGCAATTCTCCGGGCCATATCGGCAGATAGAACCAGGTGCTCTTCGCTGCCTTGCTGCTAGCCCCCAGCCAAATGGAGGATCGGTGGCTGTTTTACACCTTTTTTTCCTGTCGTAAAACGCCACCTTTCCCACGCTGGTGTGGGGACATATCAATATCGGAGAGTCCCGCCCGAGGTTTTTTTAAAACAACTTTGCTTACAATGCAGATCTATTTAACTAGCATTTACTTTGTCTATCTTCTCTTAGTGAGATGCAAACCACACACAGTCCAAACTGCAACTAAAAACTCAGCAAATACACCCGGATAAATTGAAACCAGGGATTCTTGCTAAGCTCCATAGCAATGTAATTTGCTCTGGACTGTCTTCAAACTGACCTCTTCATTAATTACCCCTAATTTACAATTTTGTCTATGATCCGATGAAGTAAACGGGTTTTGCAACCGTTAACTGATTGCTTTTAAACTGATTTAGTTCGAACTCCCGAGACAAAGCGATCTCTCCAGAATGCCAATACTGCATGGATTGCAGACATTGTGTCTCCAGTTCTTTAGCTAAGTAAACCCACTTGCTGTTTCACAGCTCTCTCTATGGCTGTTAACCTCTTACTGTAACACGACCGCAACCTTCTAAGCACAATATGCTCCAAGCTGGCTTTAATTGCATTTATCCAATTTTCTACACTTTAATTCCACAAACTAAAAATTACCTCTGAACCATTGACATGAACCATGAACTTTTTTTCCCGACAATTGTTAAAACATAAGAAATGAGATGACGAACAAAGAATAATATGGTTCACAAATGTATTCAAAAGAAATCATGTTTGCTTTGAATAATGAAATACCGTGTGTCAATTTTAAATCTAAAATTAGAGTGCTTCTCACTCTAAAGGTGTCAGGCTTGGATAAGATTGCATCCATTCACAATTTTTTTTGTTTCCCTGTACAAAGTGTCTTGTTACACTGCGGTATAATTCCCTTGCTGTATGCAAGTCCACAGTGAATTCTTTGGTAACAACGTTGCTAGCAATGATTTGTGACTGCCGCCGTTATTGACAGGATTGTCGTTTATGGAGATACGTTTTATCAGGGGATTGTTCCAAATTCTGCAAAGCCCTTCAACTTCCAGGAAGCGTGGAAACTGACTGACCAGCAGGTAGGTCAGGTAGTAACTGATATTTTGACATTTTTTACTTCAACAAAAATCCATGAAGAACCCTAATAATAGAAAGCTTCCCTCTGCAGGCTTTGGACATCAGTGACCACTACCCCATTGAAGTAGAACTCAGACTAATTGAGTAGGAAAAAGGTACAACTCGAATTAATTGAGCAGGAGTCAAACAAACTCAACCTGGACAGAATCATCGAAGGTGAGAGCACTGAATAGAAGTCGAACAACACTGGAAAACAGCAACACCGATGAATTAATAGTTGAATCTTGAATAAATTTGATGTAATTTTAACAATATGTCCATTGCATTTTAGCAGATGAAAAGTCCACGCTTTTGCCATCAGCTGCGGAGATAAATATCAATGCCTTACTTATTTTTAATTGCAAAAACCCACTCTTTTTTAGTCATTGGGAATAAAAAGCACAGAGATGGGCGTCTTCACTTTTACCAATGAACCTCTTGAGTCTCTGTTCGGCAGTAGGAAACTATGGTACCAAGTACAATCAGAAATGCGCACATTTTATGGGTTCACTTGACCACTGTTGCCCCAGGGACCACTTAGCAAATGCAGAGGCGAGTGACTGGGCAGAGGCGAGTGACTGTGCACCGAGTCCTTGCAACAATTCCGGGGCATAGTGGCTGCGGTGCTGGGACGGTGGGCGGGATTTTCTGGCCGTTCAAGCTGCCGGCAAGTTACAGACCCGCTGACGGCGCACCCCCGCCGTGGATTTGGAGGCAATGCATTGACAACGGGGGTGGGGGTGAAACTAGAAGATCCTGCCGCCATTGGCGACCACTGGCGAGCTGCCCTCTGCCACTGCAGAACACGCCACGGAGTGGGAGCAAAGTCCCGCCCAATGTGTTGATCACCTTTGCACATATTTAACAATGCTTTCATTGAGCCCTGTTCTATTTTTGCTTTTCAATTTTCCCCAGTGTCCTGACCAATATTTATCCTTCATTCCGACACAAAATAATCGGGTCGATACCACTTTGCCTTTTGTCCGAGTTTGCTGTGCGCAAATTGGCTGCCACGTTTCCGACATTACAATCGTGACTGCACTTATAATAATCTTTATTATTGTCACAAGTAGGCTTAAGTTACTATGAAAATTCGCTAGTCGCCACACTCCGGCGCCTGTTCGGGTACACGGAGGGAGAATTCAGAATGTCACATTCACCTAACAAGCATGTCTTTCGGGATTTGAGAGAGGAAACCGGAGCACCCGGAGGAAACCCACACAGACACGGGGAGAACATGCAGACTCAGCACAGATGGTGACACAATCTGGGAATCGAACCAGAGTCCCTGGTGCTGTGAAGCAATAGAGCTAACCACTGTGCTACCGTGCCACCCACTTGAAAGTATCTGACTGGCTGTACAGTGCTTTGGGATGTCTGACAGTTGTGAAAGGAGCTTTATCAGTCTGTCCGTCTTTCAGCGACACAGAAAAATACACTGAAGATTCTTGATGGAGATCAGTGCACCAGCAGGATTTTTCTGTCCAGGTTCAGCGGTCAGGTGACCATTCAACTCTCAAGTACGAGTCCTATACTGAGTGAGGGAGGGTAGCATTATAGAATTGGCAGCATTTCCATCCATGCTTAAATCTGCCAGCAATGGGCTTTGATTGTGAACGGAAAATTACACATCCTGAGGAAATAGATACCAGATCAATAGACACATAACAGCTGACCAGGCTAAGGGAAAATTGCATTTACTGAAGAAATATGGAACATCATAAAAAAGAAAAATGGATAGCCATTGCCTGAGCATATCAGTTAATACAGCACAAGAAAGTGGGTGGTGTTGAAGTATAGGGACTGTTCTCAGAGACTGACCTCAATGCTAAATAAGTAACAGGAAGCTTTTAAGAGACCTAACCGGGTTAAGTTCATTGCTCTCATATTATCAGCAGAGAACCAGGTTCAAAGGTAGAACCACGCATAATTATTGCATGGAAGGGGTTTATGCTGGGTTTGTACAAGATTGCTGAAACTTTATCCGAGCAGCATGCCTCGTTTGTTCACTAAAAATACAGGCACAGTGAAGTAAATCTGCTCTCAATGGCTTTGAACGCGTGTATTGAATGAGTAACTACTTTATAATTCTGCGGAAAAGGGCACAATCAGTTCATCCCTCAGAATGAGTTCAAACCCAGCTTGATGAGTGGAATCAAACTTATTTCTAAGAGCTACATCAGAGGTTCATTTGAGAAATTTCAACCTATTCTCTAGAACGCATGACCCAATAACTCCAAATTGCCATTTAACAATTTAGTGATGTTACTTCGAAGGGTCGTGAGGTCACGGCTGGCATACAGTTAGTATTCCACTTAGCCACGGCTGGTTAATATTCCACTTAAGTCAGTCGGAAGTACTTTTCCGTGTGCAGCACTTGTCCAATGTAATTGGGGTAAACAACAACTTTCTCTTTTTTTGCACCTTTAACATGGCAAAACACCCAAGGCACTTTACAAGAGCAAATTATCAAAATAAAATTGACACCATGTCACACAAGGAATTATTAGAGTAAATTTCCTAGCATTTGGCCAGAAAGTAGATTTTAAGGAGCATCTTTGAGGAGGAAAGCGAGGCAGAGGGATTTAGGGGGGGAATTTCAGAACTTGGGACCTAGGAAAGTCAAGGATATGGCATTTATAGGAAGAGAAGATAGGACTTGGGAGCAGCCACTCATGCCTTTTAGCCTGTTCGCCATTCAATAATATATAGCTGTGGTTCTGCTATTTAAAAAGGGTTGTAGAGATAAGGCAGGGAACTACAGATCACAGAGTTTCAAGTCAGCGGTAGGGAAACTATTTGAGACCATTCTGAAAGAGAGAATCTATTGCTATTAGTAGACACGAGGGTTAATCAGGGATAGTCAGTCTGGCTTTGTCAAAGAGAGGTCATGCCTGACAAATTTGACTGAATTTTGTGAGGAGCTGGAGAGGGGAGGGGGGGGGGGGGTGGGGGGGTAGTGTAGTTGATGTAGTTAACATGGATTTCTCCAAAGTCTCTGACAAGGTCCACATGGGAGACTGATAAAGACAAATGCACATGGGATACAGGGTAATTAGATAAGGTGGATAGTTGTAGGAGACAGAGTGTGATGACAGCAGGCTGCTTTAGTGACTGGAAGTCAGTGTCCAGTGGTGAACCACAGTGATTTGTGTTGGGTCCCTTATTATTCATCATTTACATGACGATGTAGACGGGATGATCAAATGGGCAGATAAAATGGCATCCTGAAAAGTGCGAGGGGATACACTTTGGAAGGAGTAACTTGACAAGGAAGTATTCAATAAGTGATTTCTCTCTCTTTGACTTTCTCCTAGCTGTGTAGTGTAGTTCAAATTTAACTTCAGGTTTAAGTCATGGCAGGAGAGCTCAGACCCGTGTCATGCTCCTCTTGTGAGATGTGGCAAGTCAGGGACCCTTCTGGTGTCCCTGACTCCTTCATCTGCAAGAAGTGTGTCCAACTGCAGCTCCTGTTAGACCGCTTGACGGCTCTGGAGCTGCGGATGGACTCACTTTGGAGCATCCGCGATGCTGAGGAAGTTGTGGAAAGCACATTCAGTGAGTTGGTCACACCGCAGATTAAAATTACTGAGGCAGATAGGGAAAGGGTGACCAACAGACAGAGGAAGAGTAGGAAGGCAGTGCAGGGATCCCCTGCGGTCATCTCCCTCCAAAACAGATTTACCGTTTTGGAAACTGTTGGGGGAGATGGCTCACCAGGGGAAGGTGGCAGCAGCCAGGTTCATGGCACCGTGGCTGGCTCTGCTGCACAGAAGGGCGGGAAAAAGAGTGGCAGAGCTATAGTGATAGGGGATTCAATTGTAAGGGGAATAGACAGGCGTTTCTGCGGACGCAAACGAGAATCCAGGTTGGTATGTTGCCTCCCTGGTGCAAGGGTCAAGGATGTCTCGGAGCGGCTGCAGGGCATTCTGGAGGGGGAGGGTGAACAGCCAGCTGTCGTGGTGCATATAGGCACCAACGATATAGGTAAAAAACGGGATGAGGTCCTACAAGCTGAATTTAGGGAGTTAGGAGTTAGACTAAAAAGTAGGACCTCAAAGGTAGTAATCTCAGGATTGCTACCAGTGCCACGTGATAGTCAGAGTAGGAATGACAGGATAGCTAGGATGAATACGTGGCTTGAGAGATGGTGC
Source organism: Scyliorhinus torazame (assembly GCF_047496885.1). Taxonomy (NCBI): domain Eukaryota; kingdom Metazoa; phylum Chordata; class Chondrichthyes; order Carcharhiniformes; family Scyliorhinidae; genus Scyliorhinus; species Scyliorhinus torazame. The sequence goes on along the minus strand of NC_092719.1, from coordinate 199,888,593 downwards.
AAGAGGGAGGGTTTCAAATTCCTGGGACATTGGGACCGATTCTGGGGGAGGTGGGACCTGTACAAATCGGACGGTCTGCATCTGGGTGGGACCGGAACCAATGTTCTCGGGGGGGTGTTTGCTAGTGCAGTTGGGGAGGGTTTAAACTAATGTGCCAGGGGGATGGGAACCGATGTAGGAAGTCAGTGGGGACAGAAACAAAAGGCAGGAAGGGAGAGTGTGTAAAGCATGACCAGAGAAAGCAGGGCAGAGAGCAAGGAAGGTCTACATTAAACTGCATTTATTTCAATGCAAGGGGCCTGACGGGCAAAGCGGATGAACTCAGGGCATGGACGGGCACATGGGACTGGGATATTATAGCTATGACTGAAACATGGCTAAGGGAGGGGCAGGACTGGCAGCTCAATGTTCCGGGGTACAGATGCTATAGAAAGGATAGAACAGGAGGTAAGAGAGGAGGGGGAGTGGCGTTTTTGATTAGGGAGAACATCACGGCAGTACTTAGAGGGGATATATCCGAGGGTTCGCCCACTGAGTCTATATGGGTGGAACTGAAAAATAAGAAGGGAGAGATCACCTTGGTAGGACTGTACTACAGGCCCCCAAATAGTCAGCGGGAAATTGAGGAGCAAATATGTAAGGAGATTACAGATAGCTGCAAGAATAATAGGGTGGTAGTAGTAGGAGACTTTAACTTTCCCAACATTGACTGGGACAGCCATAGCATTAGGGGCTTGGATGGAGGGAAATTTGTTGAGTGTATTCAGGAGGAATTTCTCATTCAGTATGTGGATGGACCGACTAGAGAGGGGGCAAAACTTGACCTCGTCTTGGGAAATAAGGAAGGGCAAGTGATAGAAGTGCTAGTGAGGGATCACTTTGGGACAAGTGACCATAATTCCATTAGTTTTAAGATAGCTATGGAGAATGATAGGTCTGGCCCAAGAGTTAAAAATCTTAATTGGGGCAAGGCCAATTTTGATGGTATCAGACAGGAACTTGCAGAGGTAGATTGGGGGAGACTATTGGCAGACAAAGGGACGGCTGGTAAATAGGAGGCTTTTAAAAATGTGTTAACCAGGGTGCAGGGTAAGCACATTCCCTTTAGAGTGAAGGGCAAGGCTGGTAGAAGTAGGGAACCCTGGATGACTCGAGATATTGAGACTCTGGTCAAAAAGAAGAAGGAGGCATATGACGTACATAAGCAACTGGGATCAAGTAGATCCCTTGAAGAGTATAGAGATTGTCGAAACAGAGTTAAGAGGGAAATCAGGAGGGCAAAAAGGGGACATGAAATTGCTTTGGCAAATAATGCAAGGGAGAATCCAAAGAGATTCTACAGATACATAAAGGGGAAAAGAGTAACTAGGGACAGAGTAGGGCCTCTTAAGGATCAACAAGGGCATCTATGTGCAGAGCCACAAGAGTTGGGTGAGATCCTGAATGAATATTTCTCATCGGTATTCACGGTGGAGAAAGGCATGGATGTTAGGAAACTAAGGGAAATAAATAGTGATGTCTTGAGAAGTGTGCATATTACAGAGGAGGAGGTGCTGGAAGTCTTAAAGCGCATCAAGGTAGATAAATCCCCGGGACCTGATGAAATGTATCCCAGGATGTTGTGGGAGGCTAGGGAGGAAATTGCGGGTCCCCTAACCGAGATATTTGAATCATCGGCAGCCACAGGTGAGGTGCCTGAAGATTGGAGAGTGGCGAATGTTGTGCCCTTGTTTAAGAAGGGCAGCAGGGAAAAGCCTGGGAACTACAGACCGGTGAGCCTAACGTCTGTAGTAGGTAAGTTGCTAGAAGGTATTCTGAGAGACAGGATCTACAAGCATTTAGAGAGGCAAGGACTGATTCGGGGCAGTCAGCATGGCTTTGTGCGTGGAAAATCATGTCTCACAAATTTGATTGAGTTTTTTGAGGGAGTGACCAAGAAGGTAGATGAGGGTAGTGCAGTAGACGTTGTCTACATGGACTTTAGCAAAGCCTTTGACAAGGTACCGCATGGTAGGTTGTTGCAGAAGGTTAAAGCTCACGGGATCCAGGGTGAGGTTGCCAATTGGATTCAAAATTGGCTGGACGACAGAAGGCAGAGGGTGGTTGTAGAGGGTTGTTTTTCAAACTGGAGGCCTGTGACCAGTGGTGTGCCTCAGGGATCGGTGCTGGGTCCACTGTTATTTGTGATTTATATTAATGATTTGGATAAGAATTTAGGAGGCATGGTTAGTAAGTTTGCAGATGACACCAAGATTGGTGGCACAGTGGATAGTGAAGAAGGTTATCTAGGATTGCAACGGGATCTTGATCAATTAGGCCAGTGGGCCGACGAATGGCAGATGGAGTTTAATTTAGATAAATGTGAGGTGATGCATTTTGGCAGATCGAATCAGGCCAGGACCTACTCAGTTAATGGTATGGCGTTGGGGAGAGTTATAGAACAAAGAGATCTAGGAGTACAGGTTCATAGCTCCTTGAAGGTGGAGTCGCAGGTGGACAGGGTGGTGAAGGCGGCATTCGGCATGCTTGGTTTCATTGGTCAGAACATTGAATATAGGAGTTGGGACGTCTTGTTAAAGTTGTACAAGACATTGGTACGGCCACACTTGGAATACTGTGTGCAGTTCTGGTCACCCTATTATAGAAAGGATATTATTAAACTAGAAAGAGTGCAGAAAAGATTTACTAGGATGTTGCCGGGACTTGATGGTTTGAGTTATAAGGAGAGGCTGGATAGACTGGGACTTTTTTCCCTGGAGCGTAGGAGGCTTAGGGGTGATCTTATAGAGGTCTATAAAATAATGAGGGGCATAGATAAGGTAGATAGTCAACATCTTTTCCCAAAGGTAGGGGAGTCTAAAACTAGAGGGCATAGGTTTAAGGTGAGAGGGGAGAGATTCAGAAGGGCCCAGAGGGGCAATTTCTTCACTCAGAGGGTAGTGAGTGTCTGGAATGGGCTGCCAGAGGTAGTAGTAGAAGCGGGTACAATTGTGTCTTTCAAAAAGCATTTAGATGGTTACATGGGTAAGATGGGTATAGAGGGTTATGGGCCAAGTGCGGGCAACTGGGACTAGCTTAATGGTAAAAAACTGGGCGGCATGGACTGGTTGGGCCGAAGGGCCTGTTTCCATGCTGTAAACTTCTATGATTCTATGATTCTATGACACTAGGAAGCTCTTGGGGAAATGGAGGGACCTTGGCGTGTTGGGCCATAGATCGATGAAGGCAGAAGGGCAGGTTAATAGGGTGGTGAAAAAGGCATATGATAACTTGCCTTTATCATGTCATAGGTTACAAAATCAGGGAGGTCACGTTAGAGTTGTATGGAAGGTTGCTGATGTCACCACTGGAGTACTGTGTGCAGTTCTAGTCACCACATTATGGGGAAGGATGTGATTGCACTGGAGGGGGTGCAGAGGCGATTCACCAGGATGTTGCCTGGGGTGGAACATTTAAGTTATAAAGAGAGGTTGGATGGGCTCGGGGTTGTTTTCGCTGGAGCAGAGAAGACTGAGGGGTGACCTGATCGAGGTATATAAGATTACGAGGGGCATGGACAGGAAGCAGCTGTCGCCCTGAGTTAAAGAGTCAGTCACAAGAGGTGAGGGTGAATTTGAAGAAAAACCTTTTATCCAGAGTGCGATGACGGTCTGGACTGCACTGCCTGGGAGGGTGGTAGAGGCAGGCTGCTTCACATCTTTTAAAAAGTATCCAGATGAGCACTTGGCACGTCACAACATTCGAGGCTATGGGCCAAGTACTGACAAATGGGATTAGGTAGGTAGGTCAGGTGTTTTTCACGTGTCGGTGCAGACTCAATGGGCCGAAGAGCCTCTTCTGCACTGTGTGATTCTGTGATGATTATTATGAATAATAATATGGTCGTTGAAGGGACCACAGATAGCTGCGGGTTACAGCAGCAGGGTTAGAGGGGGAGGGGTAAGGGATCTGAAAACAAGGATGAGAAATCAAGATGCTGCTTAACTAGAAGCCAATGCAGCACCACTCAGCTGGGTGGTGGAGGACAGGCTCTGGAGGAAGATGGTGTTATCAACTGGATCAAAGACTTGTAGATAAGTCAAAAGGAGGAGGAGGGGTAATTTATCATGGTCAGTCACCTAGAATGTAATTTGCGACTTTGATAAGAAGCTATAATGGGAGAATTTTCCTTTGTGCACCATATGTAGGGAGATCAATAACATTCTTTACCAACACATTTATGAATTGTACATTTTGAAGCAGAGTAGGAAATTGTTGGATTTCTTGTTCGGGTGACCACACCCCCAGTTATAACAATGAAAGATCAGGGGCTGGGTTCTCCGCTCCCTGACGGCGAAATCGCGTTTGGCGACGGGACGGAGAATTTGTTTTGGCGCCAATATCGGGAGCGGCGACGGTTTTTGTATTCTTCGCCCCCCCGAAGTGGCGTACTCTAGGAGTACGCTGCGCGATTAGCCACAGCCTCAGGCCATTGCCCGAGGCCCGCGGGCTGAGTCCGCCATGAAGCATGGCATTGCCGCTGCAGGCCACCGCCATGCACATGCACGGCCATGGAACCAGAAATGCGCAGGGCCGTATCGGCAGCTAGAGCTGCGAGCTCTCTGCTGCCTCCCTGCTAGTCCCCAGCAAAAACGGGGAATCGATGGCCGTTTTGCGCCAATTTTCCTGGTGCAATTGACCACCATTTTCACGCCTGCGTGGGGAGTCTCCAAAACAGAGAATTCATTCCCAGGTCTTTAGCAAGACACACCCTTCACAATTCCACTAGGAGTTCTCCAATTAGTGAACCTTTCTTTATACCCTTTTAACCTTCGTTCTATACATTCATGCAAAGCGCCAATAAATCATAGCATTAAAATGCACACAAAAATCACCAACAGGATGACATAAACGCATCAAAAATGCACTTGTAACCTCTTCTAATCATTTTATGATCTTAGTTCTGATCACATTATTACCATAAATACAAGTAACCAAGTTAACATATTCCAAACCAGGGCAGCACGGTAGCGCAGTGGTTAGCATTGCTGCCTCATGGCGCCGAGGTGCCAAGTTCGATCCCAGCTCATGGTCATTGTCCGTGTGGAGTTTGCACATTCTCCCCGTGTTTGTGTGGGTTTCGCCCCCACAACCCAAAGATGTGCAGGGTAGGCGGATTGGCCATGCTAAATTGCCCCTTAATTGGAAGAAAATGAATTGGGTACACTAAAAAAATATATATTCCAAACCAAATATAGGCAACCTAGTCTAGTGAGTGGGCCACATCAGGCCCTCCTTCACCTAATTGCAATCGGACTTGTTCACTAACCAATACCCCATGAATTATATTAAATGCATATACTACACACCGAATACGTTATAACAAGTTATTGAAAATGTTTAATCATTTATATATGAATAGATCCATTAACTTTAAATGGTAAAACAAAATAAATATTTACACTTTTGACGCAATAAAAGTAAAGTCACTATAGTCCCGGATGACCATAGGCTGCTTTCTCCTTTTGAGGGAGGGAGAACTGACTGGTGGTGGTTTAACCGGAGGATCACCACACTGAGGGGCAAGGTTGAGAAGGCGGGCCCTTCATGAATAACCTCAGCCAGTATGGGAATTGAACCCACGCCGACGTGGCCTTGCTCTGCATCACAAACCAGCTGCCCAGCCAAGTGAGCTAAACCGGCCCCGGTTTTGAAAATGCTTCATCATTTAGATATGAATAGAACTATCAACTTCAAAATGGTAAAAACAAAATAAATATTGACACTTGGGACGCCAAGGGAGCGTATGGCTCTGGAGGGTCGGTGTTGATGCAATCAGCACGCACATCACCTCACTTGCTTTACATGTGTTTCACTTCAGTCATACTGGTGGGGCGGAAATAAACAACACAGACGTGGCAAACCTGTGCATGGGCAGCAGTCCGAAAAATATCTTGCGCGTCACACTCAGATCCCAGGTGGTGGCATGTAGGCCCCAGGCTGCCCACCACTGTTCCAGGTCGTTACGCAGACATACCTTCGTGCATCTGTTACATTCCATCAACAGCAATCCCAGCCCTTGCAACTCGTATCATCGATGAGGACAATAATCTGGAAAAGTAATCTCAAAGTCAACATCATCCGTACTTGGGCATATCGTGCTCTTCCCGCGCTATCCTTGAGACAATGCTGTGGTACCACCATCACCTCAAGACCTGCAGTACTTGGAAATGAAGACATGCCTCTTCCCTCAAGGCAACATGTAATGACAATAAAACCAGTCTTTTTAATATCACCTACATTACATTTTAAAAAAAATCAAGTTCGAGCCCTAAATTAAGTCAACAAAATATAACCTACAAATGAAAATGAACTTGGGTCAGGAATTCAGAAACAAGCCAAGGAAAGAGATAATTTTCACATATCTTGACAGGGAGAATGCACAGGTTGGAATGAGAAGGCACGCACACGTGTTTTTGTGCCTACATTCTAAAATTGCCACGAATTCCACTGGGTGACTTTCAGCTCAACCATCTCCAGCTGCTTCATCAATGACCACCCTCATTGTAAGCACAAGTGTGAAGCTGTTCTCCATCACAACGGTAATGTTTGACTCCATTCACAATTCCTCGGCTGCTGAATGTGTCCCCATTCCCGCATGCAACAAAACAGAGACCAGTCGCAAACAAGAAATCTTAATTCTTAAATCCCTCCTTGACATTTAACAGCCTCGTCATTGCTGAATTCCCCAACAACAGCCACCTCAAGGCACCAGTCAGGAGGGTAATGAGCCAATCGTCCCACGTGACTGTATTTCTGCAGCTACAATATTCAAGAAGCTTGAAAAAAAGTCAGGGTGAAGAGGTCCATTAGATCGGCTCCCTCCACATCAGTCTTCAGTCAATTCAATCTACGTGATATTAATTCACTCCATGTAATATCAAGAAACAGCTGAAGGCGCCGGATACTGCAACGGCTCTGGGTTCTGACAACATTCCAGCAATAGTACTGAAGACTATAGCCAAGCTGTTCCAGTACAGCATTGGCATCCACTCAACAATGTGGAAAATTGCCTGGGTATGTCCCACGCACAACATGCAGAATAATCCCAACGTGGCCATTAATGCCCCATCAATCTGCACTCAATAAAATGAAAATTGCTTGTCACAAGTAGGCTTCAAATGAAGTTACTGTGAAAAGCCCCTAGTCGCCACATTCCGACGCCTGTTCGGGGAGGCTGGTACGGGAATTGAACCGTGCTGCTGGCCTGCTTTCAAAGCCAGCCCCAGGTAATGCAAAGTGATGGAAGGTGTTGTTGACGGTGCTAAGTTTCTCGCTGATTGTCAGTTTGGGCTCTGCCAATACCTCTCACATCCTGACTTTATTACAGGTTTGTGTCAAACATGGACAAAAGAACTGAATTCAAAAGGTGAGGTGAGAGTGACTGCCCTTGGCATGAAGCCAGCATTAGATCAAGTACGGCATCAAGGAGCCCTAGCAAAACTAGAATCAATGGGGATCAGGGGGAAAATTCTCAGCTGGTTGGAGTCACACCTTTAAAAAAAAAAATTCAAATTAAGCGGCAGTTTAGCGTGACCAATTCACCTAGCCTGCACATCGTTGGGTTGTGGGGGTGAGACCCACGCAGATACGGGGAGAATGTGCAAACTCCACACAGACAGTGACCCGGGGCCAGGATCAAACCCGGGTCCTCAGAACGATGAGACAGTAGTGCTAACCACTACGATACCATGCCGCACCATTGGAGTCATAGCTGGCACAAAGGAAGATGTTGCGGTGGTTGGAGGTCAATCATCTCAGCTCCAGGATATCGCTGCAGGAGTTCTTCAGGGTAGTGTCCTCGGCCCCGACCATCTTCAGCTGCTTCAACAATGACCTTCCTTCCATCATCAGGTCAGAAGCCGAAGTGTTCGCCGATTGTACAATGTTCCAGTATCATTCATGACTCCTCAGGACACTGAAGCAGTAAATGTCCAAATGCAGCAAGGCCTGGACAATATCCAGGCTTTGGCTGACAAGTGGTAGTAACATTCACACAACACAATTGCCAGGCAATGACCATCTCCAACAAGAGAAAACCCAACCATCTCCCTTTGACATTCAATGACATGGCCATTTCTGAAAACGTCACTGTCAACATCCTGGGGGTTATCATTGATCAGAAGCTGAACTGCACCAGTCACATAAATACTGTGGCTACAAGAACTGGTTAGTTCTGCAGAGAGTAACTCATCCTCTGGCTCCCCAAAGCCTGTCAACCATCTACAAGGCACAAGTCAGGTGTGATTGCGTACTCTCCATTTTATGATCCTTGACCAGGCCCCCAAGTTTTTAAAGATTTTGTTTCCAATTAAGGGATATTTTAGCTTGGCCAAGCCATTTACCCGGCACATCTTTGGGTTGTGGGGGGGGTGAGACCCACGCAGACACGGAGAATAGGCCTCCAGGTTTTCGGTAAGATTTGGTTAGGGACCAACGCCATTTTGTTTAAAGTAGACAAAGTTTGAGATTCAAGGCACTTTCGAAGAGAATAAAGCCACAAAATTCCACAAGTTTTGAACAAACAAAAATAAACTTTACTATACAAGGTTAGAAATAGATATTGTAGATTGTTTTCTATCTTATGACATTCAAAGTTACGAGGAGGCATTTATGAAATGGCAGGCAAACTGCAGTCGAACGCATCTCACAACACAATAAATGGTAGATACAACCACGACAGGACATCACTGCCCTCACCACCCGTGTACAGGACATCACTGCCCTCACCACCCGTGTACAGGACATCACTGCCCTCACCACCCGTGTACCACCCGTGTACAGGACATCACTGCCCTCACCACCCGTGTACAAAAGGCTTTGATGTATACTATTTACAAGATACACTGACACTGGAACAAATCACCAAGACCTCTTCAGCACCATCTCACAAAGCCACAATCCAAAGCACACTACTCAGACACATCTTGCTGATACTCCAGTTGGCGCTGGGTGAATATCCTACCAATCAGCATTGTAGGAGTACTTTCATAACAACCGCAATAGTTTAAAAACGTCCACCATCATCTCCTCCGGGGCAATGTGGGATTGGCAATAAATGTTGGACTGGCCAGCATCACCCATATTCCAAGAATATAGAAAGTCCTAGGATACAGACTATCAAATGTTCTAACAAAACCTTTATAAACATGCTCAGGAAATCTGCCTGTGTAAAAAAGTTTAATTTTAATCCAATTGCTTCAAAATACTTAGGAAGAAACATGATTAAAGCTGCAAGGTTATCAGAATGAGTCCATTGCACATCACAGTAACTCATTGAGAACCAATGAAATACTCTATAGTCACGAGTCTTCATGTTGTCTGGGAAACAAGGCAAATTTCCACCAGGACGGTACTGCCAGGCGTAGCAGTGATTTCAACTTTTGGATGGTGAAACATCACCACCTGCTGGAAGATAGGCAGTAGTACAAGAAGGAATTTGTCACAATTCAACATTATGGGGGAATGATTTACATGCAGAGAATTTACATCACAGAAACGTTTCATTCAGCCCCTGGTGTTTTGCTCCACAGGACTGTCCTCCCACCAGACATCATCCAAACCTATCTGCATTATAGTTTATTATTTTCTCTTTCATATTCATCTACCTTCCACTTGAAGGCACCTATGCTATTTCCCTAAACTACACCATGTGCAATCAAGTTCGGCATTTTAACCATGAGGTTTCCACTCAATTTCTCACTGAATTTAAGAGACTGTTATATTTCCACCTCAGCACTTTGCTTTGCCGCAAGCACGGTAGCACAAGTGGATAGCACTGTGGCTTCACAGTGCCAGAGTCCCAGGTTCGATTCCCTGCTGGGTCACTGTCTGAGGAGTCTGCACGTTCTCCCTGTCTGCGTGGGTTTCCTCCCACAGTCCAAAGACGTGCAGGTTAGGTGGATTGGCCATGATAAATTGTCCTGAAGTGACTAAAAAAAGGTTAGGAGGGGTTATTGGGTTACGGGGAGAGGGTGGAAGTGAGGGCTTAAGTGGGCCGAATGGTCTCCTTCTGCACTGTATGTTCTATGTTCTAAGCCCCCAGATAACCTCACGATGCTCCGCTTCGCCAGCTTCCACCCTACACACATTAAACGCACCCCAGCAAAAAACCGCACCGACCTCCCCAGTTGACAAACACGGGACACAACCGACAGAGTACCTTCCGTCGTCCAGTACTTCCCGGAATGGAGAAACTGCGACATCTTCTTCGCAGCCTTCAACACGTCATCGATGAAGACGAACATCTTGCCAAGGTCATCCCCACTACTTGCCTTCAAACTATTGCGCAACCTCAAGACTATTGTTTGCAGAAAACTACCCAGCCTTCAGAACAGAGACCACAAAACCCTGCCATGGTAATCTCTGCAAGACGTGCCAGATCATCGACGTGGGTACCACCATTACACGCGAGAACACCACACACCAGGTACGTGGTACATACGCGTGCGACTCGGCCAATGTTGTCTACCTCATACGCTGCAGGAAAGGATGTCCCGAAGCCTGGTACATTGGCGAGACTACGCAGACGCTGCGGCAACAGATGAACAGACATCGCACGACAATCACCAGGCAGGAATGTTCCCTTCCAGTCGGGGAACACTTCAGCAGTCAAGGGTACTCAGCCACTGATCTCCTGGTAAGCGTACTCCAGGACACGCGACAACGCAAAATCGGCGAGCAGAAACGTAAGAGCCAAGTTCCGTACAGATGAGTACAGCCTCAACCTGGGACCTTGGATTCATGTCGCATTACATTCACCCCCCCACCATCTGGCCTGGGCAAAATCCTACCAACTGCCCTGACTGGAGACAATTCACCCCTCTCCAGTTACTCCATCTGGACCTGTAAAGACTTTACCTGCAGACTCGCGTTCAAAGTATCGTCTTGCATCTTAGACTTTGTCTATGTTTCTGGAACCCACCTCTTCATTCACCGGAGGAAGGAGTTGTGCTCCAAAAGCTAGTGATTCGAAACAAACCTGTTGGACTTTAACCTGGTGTTGTAAGACTTCTTACTGTTATATTTCCAGCCATTTTTCACATATTGGAAGCAGAAACTCATGTTGCTAACAGAGAGAAACCCAACCCTTTAATGCAAGTGGTGCAAAGCACAGCTACGATTTCTTCAACAGGAAGGACCTATTCTCCTGCCTCCCCAGTGAAATGCAACCCCCCCCCCCCCCGCCCCCCAACGAAACAGCCGAAATCATTGACTTGAGCCATCGAGTATTCTTATTTTTGTCCCACTCTTATTACTCTTTCTGCCTTCTGCTCGAAACAAAATCAACCATCGGATTACTTTTGTTTCATTCCTGCTGTTTGAACAAACGCCAAAATAATTTTTAGAATTAACACATCCAGAACCAGCGTCCAAGCAAACCTCCAGCATCTTCGAACTTAGGTCCTTTGCAAGAATTCATGTAAACTTTTTAAAACTACAACCAGAAAAGCAAGTGCGGTTGTAAGCAAGATTTAAAAAAATAGTATTTTTATTAAGGTTTTCAATTTTACAACATGCAATAATACAGTAATCATTATTCCACACACACTATACACATATACACACACGGGTGGAATTTTGTTTATATAAAGAAGGTTTTCTGGGGAGTTGATATTTAGAAACATTTGTTTAGCTTCAGTATGATGTAGTTAACGGGGGCAACTGGACCCTGAAGCAGTCAGGTGATACTTTCTGGTATCATTTAATTATCTGTAAGAAGAGACGCCGTCTACAATGACAATTTGAACCATTTGTATGGGTTTTGAGAGAAAGATCCTTCAGGAACCAGTTTGGGCAGCACGGTAGCAGTGGTTAGCACTTGCTTCTCAGTGCCAGGGTCCCAGGTTCGATTCTTGGCTTGGGTTACTGTCGGTGCGGAGTCTGCACGTTCTCCCTGGGTTTCCTCCGGATTTTAGTTTCCTCCCACAAATCCTGAAAGACGTGCTGTTAGGTAATTTGGACGTTCTGAATTCTCCCTCCTTGTACCCAAACAGGCACCGGAATGTGGAGACTAGGAACTTTTCACAGTAACTTCATTGCAGTGTTAATGCACGCCTACTTGTTACAATAAAGATTGTTATTGAAGATTCTTGCCCGTGTCAAACTACTGTTTAACCTGCCAGTTTTTCAGAAACTGCTGTTGGCTCACGGTCAAAATCTTTAAACAAACTGCTTTGAGAGCAGCTGCTAGTCTGTTCACAGATGGATCAAAACTGAACTGAACTCTAAAATGCAACACCTGACTGCTTCAGGATCTGGTTGCGCCTGTTATCTACATCATCTTACTGAAGCTAAGCAACGGTCTCTAATTATCTACTCCCCAGGGAACCTTCTTTATATAAACAAAATCCCATTCGCCCTACTTCAGGCAGGTGATCAATATACATGGTTGAAATGAATGATGATTTCATTTTTATGATGCTTTAATTGCACCTCTGCAGCCAGTGTCTGCTGGTCTTTTAAACTAGGATTAAAAAAAAAAAAAAAAATTTATACAAGTCATACACTCTAACACAGGCTTTTAATCTTTACTGCACCAAATACATATATCTAAGATTCCTACATTCATTACATAAGAAACCATCACTACCCCTGTAGCCAAGTAAATATAGGAGGACAAACCCAAGAATGGCTGCCCACCACTCTGCTGTGGTGCTACTCATCCTGTTTACAAATAACGTGAAGGGTACCAAACAATGTACTACCTCAGCGAAAAACCAAAAGATTACAACACTAAAAAAAACACAGGGATAAAAGCCTCAGTGCTCACATATCAAACACCCTGGTCAGGATAAAAGACAATAACACAAATCAGGATTATAATCACAAGGAAACAAAGTTCAGTATTAATGAAGAACTGCAGGATCCAGAGTTTTAAAATGGGCAAAGCCTAGCAACATTCAGGATCCATACAGAATTTCACTGAAGCTTTTGCACCTCCCATGATGTTCTCGCCCCAAAGCCCTGGTAAAGAGAAACCTAGGCCCTGGCGGGGGACGAAGACCAGTCGCCTCCGGTTACCTCCAACCCTTCTCAACGAACACCGGGGGAGGGACAACGCAAGATCAGTGGTCTGAATCTTCACCTGACCTCCGGTCTTGGAAGACGATATGCAATATGCTCCATTGGACTCAAAGCAAATAGTCTTCTCATCGAGATTGAGAGAGTATGGCAGCCAGTTCTCAAATTCGGCTGGGAATTCATCCCCAGCTCTCCTCAGATCAGATGCTCGAATACTCCTTCTTCAGCCTCAACCAGAACTTCCTTCATGAGGGTTGAACAGGAGGCCCCAAAGGAAACTGCCCTCTCGACAAGAGAGGATTCTCTTCTCTGCTTCACCCATTCTCTTCAGGATACTTTGCAGTTCATCAACGGGAGCACAAAAGGTTCTGTGCTGTGAAGCCAAGACAGTCTTCCATAGCTTCACTCACAATAGTAGCCATCATCTCGACTCAAACGCTGAACCATATGCCCACCACCAGCAAAACCGCCACTGAACTGTGCCCCACCCGTCTCTGCCCACCTCAATCAAATATTTTCTTGACCGAATTTAACCAGGATCTTCCAGGAACATTGCACAACTTGTTACACATCAGGATTAGACAGTTTGTGCTGTGCACCAGGATAAAAGGATTAAAAGGCGAATAGCGCCAGAACTCACAAAAACGCAGCCACTCCCACACTTACATGATGCGACCCTTTGAACAAGTTTCAACCGAATTTTGAAATATAGCTTGACCCACTGAGCATTCCAACATTTCTTTTTATTGGGTATATACTTGCCAGATTTACTGCAGTACACTTATAATTATCAAATGGCCAGGAATACATACAATTCCTGTGGATGTACTGATTGGCACTTCTCAAAACTTTAAAAATGTATATTGTAATCAATCTTGCCACCTGGAGTAGTTTTAAAATACATTTTTTAAAGAGATGGTATTAGTCTGAGACTTCCACTTCTTTTGACTGAATTGAAAAGTGCACCCCTTCATAAATTAAAAAAAAATCAATGCTGCAACTCAAAGGTTGTAAACTCAATTCAATGAGAGGCCAATCCAATATTTATTCAGCACTGTTAAGAAATTTTTGCAGTGAGAAGCAATTGTACAGGGAAAACTGCAATGAAGATCTTCTTGCTGGACAATGAATTGGTTATTTTTCCTAGTCTCCCTTCACCTGGTGCTGCGATCAAATTCTTCGCATCCATCCAGGATTCATGCAGTCAAGCTCTGCCCCTCTCCAGATCCATTGCCACTGCCTGGCCCAGTAGTCACCTGCAGTCCCTCTGGAAATGGATAATTAGCACGGATGCATATTAAGCAACATCAACTCCTTTCCAAATGGCATGAAAGAAACAATGACTTGCATACCCCTATAAACTGGGCTGGATATCATTCCGATCTGCTCGAGCTAAAGAAACATTTGACAAAGAGACTTGGATGTTATTCCTACTGTATAACACTACCAGTACACTTTCATATAAGCTACGGTATCTTGAATGAATCACAGAATTGTTCCCTAATATGCAACAGCTCGAAATGGGCTCGGAACATAACCCACATTGAAGTGCAAATTTGCAACTGTACTGCTGGCCAATTAATTAGCTCAAGTGAAAACACTAAAAACAAAATCACATTCCATTGAAACCAGTGACACTCAAAAAACAGGAGAAAACTTTATTGGTGTTTTAAACAAATATACAATTTACAGGGAAAGGTCAAAAGCTTAAACAGAAATTAACAAAAGCAGATTGCAAATGTAGTCCTCCGCCCTCTGAAGATAGGCAAGTGATGCAGCGTCGACTTAATTCATCTTGGACATTCCCGTGCTCGTTATTTCTTGCCTGACTTTTTGATGCCCCCAGTACCTGCAGAGAAAGAGCAGCATCTGTTTAAACTCGAGTATTGATGCAGCTCAGCCTCCTCTTTGAACAATATTTCCTCTGCTTTCTCTTTCCTGAACGCACCTACTACTTGCTGGGGCACACTGCCAAAGTAATTAATTGTCCACTAGTAGCTCACCAATGTGGGAAACTGCCCATTGGAGCATTACAATGGAGAACAGGAGAGGAACTGTGGCCCAGATAGCGTCCCTCCCTCAGAGAAAGAATCTTCAAGTCCCACTGCAGGGCAGGTTGGTCACAGAAGCACCTGTGGCACAGATTCAACAGGCTGATAATCAGCTTCCTGATTCTTCTAACACTTTCCCCCTTTTAGGAAAGAGCGGAGAAGTGTGTGAAAAGATACAAACCAAACTGCTACTAGGAATTCAACTGATTCACAAATCTGAAATAAAAACCCTGGACTCAGTGATTGCCCTGAAACTACTGCCCTGTCTTAAAAACTGGTTCACAATGTCCTTCTGAGAAGGCAAGCCACCATCTTTATCTGGTCCCGACTATGCGATTCCAGGCCAACAGATATGTGGCTGACACGTAACTGCCCGTTGAAATAGTCAAGCAACTGTATCAAAACCGCTACAGAAAATCTAAAACTGGATAGCCCGCTTAGCATCAAACAAGGCACAGGACAGAACAAAGGAATACCCTGCTCAGTCAACACTGAAAAGTCCCCCTTACTTAACGTTGGTGCCACATTAACATTGAGACAGCTGCCGCACAGACCGGTTAACAGTACAGACCTGTCCCAGAGGCCTCCAAAACTATTACTGGGTACGCCCTGTCCCACAAACAGGATAGACCAATTGGAGGTGGCAACACAGTGGTCTGGAGTTGGATTGGGTCCAATTCAAAACTGACTCTGGACCCAATGAAAACTCTTGGCATCAGGTCAAACATGTGAAAGGAAGCCTCCTGCTGATTACTCAATTATCACTCTCCCTGAATTCAGTGCTCCTCCATGTGGAAGCAGCACTGGGGGAGCACAAGCACAAAATTTACTCTGAGTGGAGGAGTTCCATGTCCATCACTACCCAGTGAGCAAATCTACTAAGCTGGACCTACAGAAGGTGGAGAGAAAAACTGGACCGACAGAAGGCGGTGAGAGAACCAAGAGGGGAATTCCCTGCTTGACCTCATCCATACCAATCTGCCCGTCAGAGATGCATGTCTAAGAGGATAGGGTGGAATAATCGCTGCACAGTCTTCGCAGTTTAGCACAATCAACATGCTAGGATAGATTTAGAACTGATCTAGAAACTCAAAACTGCATATCCATGAGGCACTGTGGACATCAGCAACAGAATCACATTCAATCACAATCTGTAGTTTCAAGGCCAGGCATATTCCACACTCTAAATTTATTTTTTTTAAAAATAGTAGAGTACCCAATTCATTTTTTCCAATAAAAGGGGCAATTTGGTGCAGCCAATCCACCTACCCTGCACATCTTTGGGTTATGGAGGCAAAATCCACACAAACACGGGGAGAATGTGCAAACTCCACACAGACAGTGACCCAGAGCCGGGATCGAACCTGGGACTACGGGCTGCAAGGCAGCAGTGTTAACGACTGCTCCAACATGCAGCCTCCGCACTCTACCATTACCATCAAGCCAGAGAGCCAATTTTGGTTCAATGAAGAGTGCAGGAGAGTTTGGCAGAAGCAGCACCAGGTGTCCATAAAAAAGCAATACCAACCTGGTGAAGCTACAACAAACGCATGCTAGATTAAACCAAGTGACCCCACCAATAACAGGTCAGATCAAAACACGTGCCACGTGCATTGTAAATGCTTCCACAATCCTGGAGGACCAGTGCTTTTCCCCTTTGAGAGCTGACTGGTGGGGATTTAACCCGAGTCACCACACCACATGAAAAGGGCACGGTTGAGAAGGCCTTCATCAATAACCTCAGATGTACAGGAATTAAACCCGTGCTATTGGCATTTCTCGGCATCGTGAACTAGCGTCCAGCCAACTGACCCCCGCTCTAAGTCATTAATAATCTGTCCGAACCTCAATTTTCAATATGGAAGTTGATCAACTTTTTAAAAATCAGTACCCAATTAATTTTTTCTAATTAAGACGCAATTTAGCATGGCCAATCCACCTATCCCGCACATCTTTGGGTTGTGGGGGCAAAACCCATGCAAACATGGGGAGAATGTGCAAACTCCACATCGACAGTGACCCAGAGCCCGGACCAAATCTGGGACCTTGGTGCTGTGAGGCAGCAGTGCTAACCCACTGCACCACTGTGCTGTCCACACCATGGTCAACTTGACTCTCCTCTTTCACATGCTTCAATTGCATGCAGCATTCAACCGAAAACATGCCTATTGCTAAAAAACTTTAACTATTGGTTGACCACCCGCAGAACAATGCAAGCTTTATAGCAGCAACGCAGACTGAACCTAGTAAAAACAGAACACTTGGAGCCAACGTGGTTGCAGATTCCCGAACAGCTGAGCCTGTCCATGGTCAGACAGCAAAGTTCCTCCCCACTGGGTTTAATGGAAGGGTCGGACAGAGGGACCGGCCATGTGTTATCGATACTAAACATGACGCGCTGGATATCTGCTTTCATTTACAGTGAGGTTTTCTCAAACCCATGACAATCATGTTACTCACTAAGTGGCCCTTTGCCTGCAGCTTTTGCTTTCATCTCATCAAGCTTTTTCTGCTCTTCCTTCTTTTTCTGTTTGAAAGCAAGGTCATCCTGTAAGGATAAAGGTAGGCACTCAAGTTACATATTTCTTTAGCAGATACTGAACATGCTGGCTAGAAACAATGGTTGGATTTCAGTACGTATTTCTTTAGCAAACACTGATCATGCTGACTAGAAACAATGGATTTCAGCTAAATCCACAGCTAGTTATTTGTGCAAATGCTTATCCATGCCTTCAAGCTCCAGAATTTATAATGCTCACCTTGTTGGTCACCCAATCTCTATGAACTCTAACGTTTTCCATATCTCTACCCATATATTCCCACCCAGCCTCAACTAAGCTCCACTGATCTTCCCGTGCACCCGCATTTATAATCCTCGACCCCCACTATAAATCCATGACCTTATTCTACCCTTTCTGCAATCTTTATTAAAATCCCCAGCCAAATGTTCTGTTTGACATTGGCCTACTGTACATCTTCCTCACTCTGTACGACCTGCTTCAAGTTTTAACAATTTGAAGCTCCTCATTTAGACCACGTTGTGCAGTTTGTAAAAAAAATCTACCCTTGGACAAGCGTTCGAACACTTCTCCTGATCAAGCCCTTCAATACCTCACCCAATCGACTCATCTTCATATTTGAACCCAGTCAGAGGTTTTTCAACCGTCTGTTTCCTGTCTGCTAACCAACTGTTAACCCAACCTAATATATTGCCGCCAATCCCATGTGCTTTCATTTTGCACAGACCTCTTATGTGGGCCATTTGCCCACTCTCCAATCTGCAGAGACGGTTCCAGAATCTACAGAATTTGGTGGCTACCTACCCTGGGATGTAATTATCAGGCCATGGGGATTTATCAGCTTTCATGTCCCATTAATTTCTCCAGCACTTATTTTTTAGTAATATTAATTTCCATCAATTCCTCCTTCTCACTAGACCCTTTGTTCCCAGGCATTTCTGGGAAATTATTTGTGTCATCTTCCATGAAGACATAACTTAAGTAGTTGCTTAATTTATTGGCTACATCCTTGTCCGCCATTATAATTTTTTCCCATTCAGACTGTAAGGGACCTACATTTATCTTCATTATCGCTTGCCATTTCAACTCAGCATCTTGCTCTCATGCTTACATAATCAGTCTCTGGCTTGCTGCAAAGCTTCAGTGAAGTGCAACACAAACTGCAGGAGCAGCACCTCATCTTCTGATTAGGTGTTACAGTCCTCAGGACTCAACATGGAGTTCAACATCTTTAAACAGTGACCTTTCTTCTCCATCTTGACGACTTTAAAATTAAAAAAAATATCCAAAATATTTTTTGTCCCAATGCAAAACCCCGCACCTCCACCAGGGCACCTTGTTCCCAAGATTTGTTTTCACTGAGCATTGACCTTTATGCTCCCATTAACACATTGATATCTTACCTTCATACAACTATTAGTGCATTCGTCTGCCATTAATGCTTCCTCTATTTTGTGACCGACACACCTTTGTTACAATCTCACCTGGCTCCCACCAACCATTGACCTTCTACTCTGTTCCAGCTGCTTCTTATACAGTATATAATCCAACATGTGTCTCCCTTGCATTAACTCTGAGGAGTCATACGGACTCCCAAATGTTGGGCGAGATCCTCCGGCTGTTCACAGGCAGGGTTTTCCAGTCCCGCCGACGGTGCACTCCCGCCACAGGTTTCCCGGCAGCACAGGATGGATTCAATTGGAAACACCACTGAAAGCAGTGGGACTAGAAGATCCTGCCAGGGCCCAGCAGCAGGCCACTTCCCGCTGTCAAGAAACACGCCGCAGGAAGGCCAGAGAATCTCACCCACTAACTCAATTTTCTCTCTCCACGGATGCTGCCAGATTTGCCGGGTTTTCCAGTAAATACCTTTTGTTTAATTGTTGTTCCAATGGTTTTTCTTGTCCAGCAACTGTATGCCCTAATTTGTATCAAATTATTCTACCTAATTGGGATATAGTCAGTGATAAATTGTCAACTGACAAAAACAGACCACTACACAGCAAGGCTGTCAAAATCATTACAAAATGCAGTGGTACTTTTGAAACGTTTTGCAAATTTAGACCCAGAGGCAGTACATTGCTATATAAAAAGATGCAGACCTCATCCACGTCCTTGCTTGATTTTTTGGGCTGTTTCAATGGTTTCTTCTTGCCTCCTATACGCATAAGGAAAACAAAAAAGGAACATATAACAGAAATTACACGATTACAGCAAATGCCGCAAGGTAGGACTGATGCTAGCTCAGCAAAATACTGCACTGTGGCTATGGAAATAAAAACAGAAAACACTGAAAACTCAGGTCAGGCAGAGAAAATTGTTAGTTCTTCAGAATTCACTGGGTTTAGAAGAATTAGAGGGGACCTCATTAAAATGTATAAAATTCTGACAGACTAGATGCAGCAATGATGTTTCCTCAGTATTGGGGGCCGCGGGTGTGTGTGTCTAGAACCGGGGTCATGGGCTCAGGATAGGGTTCGGCCATTTAGGACTGAGATGAAGAGAAATTTCTTCACTCAGAGGGCAGCAATCCAGTGAAATTCTCTAACACAGAAGGCGGTGGTAGCCAAGACACTGAATATAGTGAAGAAAGAAATAGATAGATTTCTAGACACTAAAAGCGTCAAGGGATATGGGAAGAGAGCAGGAGAATGGTATTGGCAGAGGATCAGCTACATTCAGAATAAATGGCGGAGCAAGTTTGAGGGGCCAACTAGCCTACTCCTGCTTCTATTTTCTATGTTTCTACAAATACTGTGGCTACAACAGCAGGTCAGAAGCGAGGAACCGGTGGTGAGTAACCTCCTGACTCCCCAAAGCCTGTCCACCACCTACAAGGCACAAGTCAGACGTATTAAGGAATACTCTCCACTTGCCTGGATGGGAGCAGCTCCAACAGCACTCAAGAAGCTCGACACCATCCAGGACAAAGCAGCCGGCTTGATTGCTCCCCTTCCACAAACATTCACTCCCTCCACCACCGACGCTCTGTGGCAGCCGTGTGTACCATCTACAAGACGCACTGCATGAACTCACCAAGGCTACTTAGACAGCACCTTCCAAACCCACTATCACTACGAACTAGAAGGACAAGGCCAGCAGACACATGGAAACACCACCACCTCGAAGTTCCCCTGGCAGCACGGTAGCATTGTGGATAGCACAATTGCTTCACAGCTCCAGGGTCCCAGGTTCAATTCCGGCTTGGGTCACTGTCTGTGCGGAGTCTGCACATCCTCCCAGTGTGTGCACGGGTTTCCTCCGGGTGCTCCAGTTTCCTCCCACAGTCCAAAGATGTGCAGGTTAGGTGGATTGGCCATGATAAATTGCCCTTAGTGTCCAAAATTGCCCTTAGTGTTGGGTGGGGTTTACTGGGTTATGGGGATAGGGTGGAGGTGCTGACCTTGGGTTGGGTGCTCTTCCCAAGAGCTGGTGCAGACTCGATGGGCCGAATGGTCTCCTTCTGCACTGTAAATTCTACGTAAATTATGTAAACTCACTCACCATCCTGACTTGGAACAATATTGCCATTGCTTCACTATCACTGGGTCAAAATCGCAGAACCCCCTCGCCAACAGCATTGTGGGTGCACCTACATCACACGAACCACAGTGGCATAGTCCTAGTGGTTCAAGAAGCAAACTCACCACCACTTTCTGAAGGACAATTAATGATGGGCAATAAATGCTAGCCCAGCCAACAATGCCCAAATCCCATAAATTAATTTTTTAAAATTGCTGCATACTGGGAAATGGACGTTTAAGGGTCCTGACTATATATTTGGCTGATGTTGGCCTTAATTAATCAGTAGCACCCTCACCTCAGTCAAAACAATGGGTTTAACCCCCACTCTAAGACTTGAGCACAAATCGAGCTGTCACTGCAGTACTCAGCATTATTGGGAGGAAGTCTTAAACCAAGGCCCCATCTTCCTTCTTGGTAGATATAGAAGATGCAAGGCCTAATTGAAGGCCAGAAAAGGAGTTGTCCTGAACTCTCATGTCGCTCAATAAACACACTGATGCAGAGTAACCAATTATTTATCTCATTGCTGCCTGTGGAGTAACATGCGAGCTAGTCCACCTGGCAGGAAGAATAGAAAATCAGAATTTCAAAATGGAGAGACTGCAGAATGTTGCCATATAGAGGGATTAAGGCGCCCCGTTACATGAATCACAAAACGTTAGCATGCAGGTACAGCAAGTAGGTAGGAAGGCAAACAGAATCATAGAATTTACAGTGCAGGAGGAGACCATTCGGCCCACCGAGTCGCCACCGGCCCTTACAAAGAGCACCCGACTGAAGCCCACGTATCTACCCTATCTCCGTAATCCAGTAACCCCCACTTAACATTTTTTTGGACACCAATGTCAATTTAGCATGGCCAATCCACCTAACCCGCACAACCTTTGGACTGTGGGAGGAAACTGGAGCAAACCCACAGATACAGGGAGAATGTGCAGACTCCGCACAGACAGTGACCCAGCAGGGAATCAAACCTGGAGCTGTGAAGCAACTGTGCTAACCACTATGCTACCGTGCTGCCTGTTGGCCTTCACTGCAAGGGGAATGAAGTACAAGAAGGGATGTGTTGCTATAGTTGTACAGGGTATTGTGAGAGGCTATCTGGAGCAATATGTACAGTTTTGGCTTCCTTACATAAGAAGAGATATATTTGCACTGGAAACAGTTCAGAGAAAGTTCACTAGGTGATTCCTGGGATGGCAGGGATGTCCTATGAGGAAAGCTTGAGCAGGTTGAGCTTATAGTCTTTGGAGTCAAGAAGAATGAGGCGCGATCTTATTGAAACATAAGATTCGATAAGTGCTTGAATCAGAACTGGGTGCAGTCTAAAAATAAAGGGTCGGCCATTTAAGGCAGAGATGAGGACGAATTTCTTCTGAGGGTCACTGGTCTGTGGAATTCTCTTTGGATAGCAACAAGAGGCCGAGTCATTGAATACACTGAAGGCAGAGTTAGACAGAGGTATGCAGGGCAGACAGGAGATGGAGTTAGGGTGACATTCAGAAGAGTCATGAGCTTATTGAACAGCAGAGCAGACTCAATAGGATAAATGGCCTGTTCCTGCTGCCAATCTGATACCCTCTGTTCAAAAAGGGAAGGAGATAAAATGCAGGGAATTACAGGCCAGTTAGTCTAACTTCAGTTATTGGAAAAATATTAGAATTGACCATTAGGCCACCCGGCCTATCGAGTCTGCTCCGCCATTCAATCGTGGCCGATATGTTTCTCATCCCCAATCTCCCGCCTTCTCCCCATAACCCGATTCTTAGTGATCAAGAATATCTATCTGTCCTCCTTAGTAATTAAGGACGTTTCTATGCCTGTCTTAAAGACATTCAGTTACTTGGTCTCCAGAGCCTTGTGGAAATGCGTTACACAGATTCACCACCCTCTAACTGCAGAAATTTCTCCTCAATTTTAGGAGAATTCTGGGGAAATCATGTCTGACAAATTTACTAGTTTTTTGAGGTGGTATCCGTTAGGATAGAAGAGAACAAGATGTTGTATATTTGGATTTTCAAAAGGCATTTGAAAAGGTGCCACACAAAAAGGTTACTATGCAAGGTAGGAGCACATGGTTTTGGAGTAATAACCTGGCATGTATAGAAGATTGGCTAACTAACAGAAAGCGAGTAATGATAAGGGAGTCTTTCTCAGGTTGGAGGGCAGTGACCAGTGACCACAGGGAATCAGCACTGGAACCGCAACTCTTCACAATATTGATTGGAGGAAGGAACAGAGTGTACTGTGCCCAGATTTGCAAATGATACAAAGGTGGGAGGGAAAGCATGTTTTAAGGAGGATATAAATAGCTTTGAGAGAGATATTGACAGGTTCAGCAAGTGTGCAGAAAATTGCCAAATTGTATTCAATGTGGTAAAATGAGATTGTTCATTTTAGGCAAAAGAATGAGAAGGCAGATCACTGCTGCCTCACAGCACCAGGGACCCAGCTTCATTTCCAGCTTTGGGTGACTATGTGGAGTTTGCACATTCTCCCCTTGTCTGCATCGGTTTCCTCTGGGTGCTCCAGTTTCCTCCCACAATCCAAAGATGTGCAGGTTGCATGCTAAATATTGGCCATGCTAAATATTGGCCATGCTAAATTGCCCCTTCGTGTCCAAAGATGTGTAGGTTAGGTTAAGGGGATATTGAGATAGGGCAGGGGAGTGGGCTTGGGTGCAGTGCTCTTTCAGAGTGCAAAAGGAGGCCATTGAGCTTACATGTCTGCATTGTAGGGATTCTATGATTCTACAAGTAGAGGGTAATAGGGAAGGCAAATGAAATGCTGGCTTTTATTTCAAGGGGGTAGGAGTATAAAAGTAAATGATGCTGCACATTTAGAATACTGTGCAGTTTTGGTCCTCGTATTTAAGATATATAATCAGCGGCTGCACATGAGGTTTACTAGGATGATCCTGGATGTGGAGCGACTGGCTTATGAGGAAAGATTAAACAAGTTGGGTCTGTAGAAGAGGTGCTTCTGATTGAAACATACAAGGTTCTAAGGGGGTTAGACAGGGTGAATGTTGAGAGGATGTTTCTGCTCATGAGTGTAGGGCCGAAGGAAATAGTTGCAGAATATGACAAGGAGGGAGGGGGGGGGGGGGGGGGAGGCAAGAGGAAGAAGTCCTTCTCTCAAAGAGTAGAGAATCTTTGGAATTCTTCACCCCAGGATGCTGTGGAGGTTGGGTGAAGTCAGAGTTATACAGTACAGAAGGAAATCTTCTTTTAAATTAAATTTAAGGTACCCAATTCTGTTTTTTGCCAATTAAGGGTCAATTTAGTGCGGCCGATTCACCAAACCGACACAGCTTTGGGGAGTGAAATCCACACAAACACAGGGAGAATGTGCAAACTCCACACAGACAGTGACCCAGGGCCAGGATCAAACCCAGGTCCTCAGCACCATAGGCAGCAATGCTAACCCACTGCACCAACATGCCACCCCTGCAGAAGGAAGTCTGCACCAAGGGTCAGTGCAGCCCATCAAGTCTGCACCGACCCTCCAAAAAAGCTAAAGCTCACTCCCCCACCCTATCCACCTAACATTTTGGACACCAAGGGGCAATTTAGCAAGCCAATCCACCTAACCTGCACATCTTTTGACTGCAGGAGGAAACCCACGCAGGCACACGGAGACTATGCAAACTCCACACAGACCGTCACCGAGGCAGGAATCGGGACCGGGTCACTGGCTCCATGAGGCAGCAGTGCTAACCACCATGCCACCCTTTTTCACAGTTGAGATCGAAAGGTTTTTAAACCAGTTGGGGAATTAAGCGTTACAGGAGACTTAAGTGAGCGTTAGATCAACCATTAGCTGATTAAATGGCAGAGCAGTACAGGCTGATGGGCCTACTCTCGACCCTGGTTCTTTCTATGTTAAGAGCTGCAGTGACTCACTTCCTCAGACCAGTAACTGAGCCCATAACCAGGGCGGCTCTAAAGCAAGATTATCACGAATATTTCAAACCAGAAATCCCCAGCCCGCCCTCAACATGTCTTTGTTCATTCTCCCTCCCTTCTCTCTCTCTCCCGCCGCCGCCGCCACCAATCCCATCCTCACCTTCCCGGCCGGACATCTTCTCTCTCTGCGTCTCTCCCTCGCCTCAACAGGACCCCAGAAATAGGCGGCCCGCTCCCGCCTGACTTGACTGTGCCACTCCGACCACGTGACCGGCACAGCGCCCACCTGCTGCAGCTCCTGGCTGCAGTACCTCCCCCCCCCTCCAGAATGACAAGCAACTTTCACACACAATGGCTTTTTTTTTTAAAAAGCAGTTGAGATGAGGAGGAATTTCTACTCTCATAAGATAGTGAATCTGAGGAATTCTTTACCACAGAGAGCTGTCGATACTGTGTCATCAATAATAATCTTTATTGTCACAATTAGGTTTACGTTAACACTGCAATGAAGTTACTGTGAAAATCCCCTCGTCGCCACACTCCGGCGCCTGTTTGGGTACACTGAGGGAGAATTCAGAATGTCCAATTCACCTAACAACATGTCTTACGACCCCTTATTCTGAGAAGATGCCCTCTGGTCCTAGACTCTCCTACAAGAAGAAACTCCCTCTCAGCATGCACCCTGTGAAGTCCCCTGAGAATTCTATACATCTCAATAAGGTCACCTCTCACTCGTCTAAACTCAAATGAGTACAGGCCCAACCTACACAACCTCTCATAAAAATCCCTCCATACCCAGAATCAACCTAGTGAACCTTCTATGGACTGCCCCCAATGCCAGTATATCTTTCCTTAGATAAGGGAATCAAATCTGTTCACAGTATTCCAGTATTCTCATCTACCACCAGCTGGTGTTCACCCAGCAGCAAGCAGGGGACCCGCCATGCTGTAAGCCCGAAAGCCTTGTTGGGGTTGTTGCAGGCTTTTGGTGGGGCCGCCCTTTCCTTCAAAGTCATTCAGGAGGTCTGCTGAGAGCCATCACAATGCCCCTGCTGCTGACACCCCTCAGTCCCCGACCCTCCCTCCCCACGAGCCCAGTCCCCAGACTTTCATCCCGCCGTCACTCACCTGTGGTTGGATCCCTCGGCACCCTTGGGCCTGCTGCCTTGGCCTGTATTGCCAGCAGCCGGCAGCACCTACTTCTTGCTTCTGGTTGTCTGCCCTTAACCTCCTCATAGATGGTCGGTTTATTGAAAATTCATCATGGCGGCAGGTTCCGAATTGTGATGACAATACAAATAAAACACGTAATCAAGTAGCTTGGTGTCAAATTTTGTTTGACGGCAAATTGTGTGAAGCACCTCAGAATGTTTCAAAAGTCTAAAGGCACTATAGAAATACAAGATGTTATCGTGAAACTCCAGATTTCATCGATGGTAACAGAGACATTTGAGTGGATTTTGTGATCTAATCAACAAGTTTGGGATGATTAGCCGTATAATAGCTGATTGAATTATTGTCAGAAATCTATTTGATTTCAAACGAATTATTAAAATAGCAATAAGGGCATTATATTGGGTGACAAGATGTAATGTACATGTGGAGCTCAGATAGCTAGGATATATACAAAATAATTGATATCTGGGACTGTATTACAGAATTACCAGTCGTCTGGATTTAGAACATACAGTGCAGAAGGAGGCCATTCGGCCCATCGAGTCTGCACCGACCCACTTAATTGAATGGTCCCATGAATGAATTAAAAAAAAGTTTGCATATACTATGACTTACAGTATCATCCAGAACTTTTACAACAATGCCATTGAGCAATTGGGCGATACATGCATGTAGTCGCTAATAAAACAAGCTAGTTATTAGAATTCAGGAGAAACTTCTTTACTCAGAGAGTGGTTAGAATGTGTAACTCTGTACCACAAGTAGTTGGTTCATTTTAAGGGACAGCTAGATGAACACACGAGGGAGAAATAAATAAAAGGTTTTGCTGATTGGGTTAGACGAAGAAGGATGGGACGAGGCTCATGTGGAGGATGCACATTGGTATAGTCCATTGGGCTGAATGGCTTCTTTCTGTGCTATACATTCTCTGTAATAGTGTGCAGGATCCTGAAAAATCACTGCCCAAAAGCCTGAGAAAAAGCTCAAGTAAAGTGTCAAGGAACGATAGAAAATTCCAAGAAAGGATTAAATAATAATAATCTTTATTAGTGTCACAAGTAGGCTTACTTAACACTGCAATGAAGTTACTGTGAAAATCCCCTAGTCGCCACATTCCGGCGCCTGTTCGGGTACACAGAGGGAGAATTCAGAATGTCCAATTCACCTCATGAGCACGTCTTTCGGGACTCGTGGGAGGAAACCGGAGCACCCGGAGGAAACCCACGCAGACACAGGGATAATGTGCAGACTCCTCACAGACAGTGACCCAGGCCGGGCATCGAATCCGGGTCCCTGGTGCTTTGACGAGACAGTACTCACCACTGTTCTACTGAGCTGCCCAAAATTAAGCCTCGGGGTGCGGAAGGAGGTTAGCTTCTCAAGGGTGAAGTTTATTAGGCGGGATTTCCAACAGGACAGAAACAATCTTATGAACAAGTGCAATTATTCTTGTCAGTTATTGAAGTATTTTTTATAAATTTAGTGTACCCAATTATTTTTTTTCCAATTAAGGGGCAATTTAGTGTGGCCAATTCACCTCACCTGAACAGCTTTGGGTTGTGGGGGTGAAACCCACGCAGACACGGGGAGAATGCGCAAACTCCACACGGACAGTGACCCAGGGCCGGGATTCGAAACCGGGTCCTCAGCGCCGCAGCCCCAGTGCTAACCACTGCGCCACATGCCGCCCACCAGTTATTTAAGTTATGTGTTTATTGTGCCATTGATATTATTTTAGGTGTATTTGGTCGGTTGGATAAGAAAATAAGGTAGCCACACAAGAAAACCCAAATTCTTTTGAGTAACCCGATTGTTTGGGTTTCTGAGGAGCTGCTTTATGGTTTGGAGCATGGAAAATAATTTAGCCATTTTATTTTAATTCAGGAGAGTGACGTTGCTAGTTCCTGGTGGCCCTTTTAAGGGAAATAATGAGCCATTTGACCTGTTTTGAGGGGTTGCTGGTTCCTGAATGTTGGTTGTACCTTTTTCTATCTGTCCAGCATTATGGGATATTTATAGTATCCCCACAGTGCAGAACTTGATTTGGCCCATCAAGTCTGCACCAAGCTTCTTAAAGAGCAGCTTACGGAGGCCCACTCCCCCGCCCCATCCTCGCCTAACCTTTGGACACCAAGGGAAAATTTAGCATGGCCAATCCATCTAACCTGCACACATCTTTGGACTTTGGGAGTAAACCGGAGCACCCAGAGGAAACCCACGCAGAACAGGGAAAACGTGCAAACTACACAGTCACCTGAGGTTGGAGTCGAACTTGGGTCTCTGACGCTGTGAGGAAGCAGTGCTAACCGCTCTGCCACCATGACGCATATAGGTCAGCACAATCATCTTAGCACAAATTATTTACGTGGATCAATTACAATTTTTGAACTCTGATGCATCTGACATTACTTTACATTTGATGTCCTACAGACACAGGCCAGGCACAGGGTGTTTAAATACATGAAAATATGTGTCCCTCAGAGTATTATCTTTTCAAGCTGTGGCTTTGAGAGAAGGATGTAAACAAGTTGTGTACTTTGAAGGCCTGTAAAGAATTTTGTCGTTGTGGTGTTTTTTTTATTCATGGAGAAATGCTCATTTGAACCCATCAACCTAGAGATGGTGCTGTTGTTCCATCCCTTCTGTTCATCCAGTGTTTTGGAATGGCAGTGTAAAATGTTCATGTGCCATCTACTGGCTATGCCTGCAATGCACAGCTACACAGTAAAGAACACCCTGGTGTTCTTTTTAGTTCCTTTTCTCCCTGTGGTCCAATTTTATCTTCTGGTCCTCTGAAGGTGCTGGGGTTCAGTTCCATAGCATGGCGGCACAGTGGGTAGCACTGTTGCTTCACAGCACCTGGGACCCGAGTTCGATGTCAGCCTTGTCTGTATGGAGTTTGCATGTTCTCCCTGTGTCTCCGTGGGTTTCCTCCAGTGCTCCAGTTTGCTCCCACCGACTAAAGATGTGCAGGTTATGTGGACTGGCCAGGCTAAATTGCCCTTTAGTGGTCAAGGATTTGTAGGTTAGGTGGGGTTTCAGGGTTGCAGGGATTAGGAGTGGCCTGGTTGGCGTGCTCTGTCAGAGGGTCAGTGCTAACCTGATGGGCTGAATGGCCTCTTTCTGCACTGTAGTGATTCTATGATCATACTGGCTGCTATCTAGTACTTCACTTAATCATTTATTCGTCACTTAAGGTAAGGAAAATGTCACCCAATAATGATTTGACCAAGATTGATGTTTCAGCTGAGCCCAAACCCTTCTCCTTTATGGAAGAAGTAGACTGGCATGTCCCCACGGACTCACATGCATGCAAATCAGGTGAAGTCTTTCAAGATGTATTTTGTAGTTTGAATCATTGGGCTGAATCTTTCAATGGGCTTCGAGACCCTGATGTCAGGACCATATAGGGACCCCGGGCCCGTACATGTCCTCAGGACTTCTGCTGGTGCAGCCTTAGGATGAGTGGTCTCCTAATTGGTTTGTGAAGTGAAAGGCCCAATCTAAGGGCCTCCAATGCTGGCCGGCCCACTGCAAGAGGTGGGCACCAGTGAGGCGGAAAGGTGATTGCGAGGACACTCCAAAATGGAGGAGCTCTTGGATGCTTTCTGAAAAGTTGAGAAAGAAGAGGCTCACGACTAGTAGGGTCATCAGTGTGGAAAGGGAACACCTGCAAGCTAGCCTGCACTACTTCAAACCAGACTGTAACTCTTAAAGTGGACGTGCTTTCTGGCTGCTTTAGGAGGCTGAAGCCACTTGACGATGAGTGGATTAAATAGAGAAAGCAATAGAAATGGTACAACAGGTAAGAGGACATCTAGCAAAGTTAGCGGCACCATCATCTGATGACATTCTTTGTGTCGGAGGTGAATAGAAGGAAAGAGATTGTCTTTCCTCAGAGGACCAAGAGGCCCTTCAGACAAATACTGAGACCTGAATGCGGTACCAGAATAAGTTTAAGGATCTCCTTAATTGGTATTTTTCACATGCCATACCCTACCAACTGTTCCAGTCACTGCATCCCCTTCACTCATCCACCAGCAATCTATATCAATCATAACTCATCCTTAACAAGCAAAATTTCAGAAGTGTGAACCTATCACATTATTTAATGCTCACTTACCTTTTCAAATCAAAGCACTATCATCACTCATTGTTTAAATATATATATAACTTATGACATAGCATTTCAGTGAAGTTAGAAGCACCATTTCAACTTACCTTTCATATAGTTCCCAATTCTTAACTATTATTCACAACACCTCTAAGCTGGTGTGAAGCACATCACCTTCCAAAATTGCCCCACCTCCTTGAAAATTGCAGGTCTGAAATGCCCACTTCTGTGAAGGTATTGCCAACATCGAACAACTGGCTGCAGGTTCACGATGTGCTCCCCCCCCATTTCCTTCACTGATGACAATTGCTGGCACTGGGAATCTTGGAATTGGCCCTGCCTGCCATGTTTAAAGATCACCCAACACGATTCAGCCCTGCAACAGGATGGGAAAACCCTGCTCCTAAAGGTCAATGACTGCATGAGGGAGGGTAATCTTCTGGCCTTTAGAAAGCTTCAAAATAATGTATTGACATAGCTGCCGTCCATTCCAGAGTTTGCATGTGTCTGCAGAAGATGGGTGAGGATAGGATTGAGTGTGCATGTTGTGACCCACTTTGCTGGAATAACCTGCTCACGCTCTGTCTACACACGGAGAATGTATTTATGTCGATTTGAAACCCTTCAAGATAGGGGAGGAAAAACATTTACATGTAATTATTTGCACTTCCCTTTACATAGTTTAATACATTCTTAATGAAAAACACAAATATTATTTGGCATGGCCTTTGAATTGGCATTGTATTGATGTTCTACATCATGGAATGACAGGGAGCTATCACCAGAGCTGTACTTTTACCAGGTCAATCACAGATCTCCCTTTCCTTCATTTCACCATGTGATCTGATTTACATCAGTCTCATTAGCAGGACAATACTGAAGGTTTAAACTGTACATCCCATAATGCTCTTTAGCAGTATGAAGCAATCTGCACATGCAACTATTCATAAAACAGCATGCTCCCAGAATCATAGTCCTAAAGTAGAAATGGACCCGAAAGGCATTTGTCTGCCACGGTTGTCAATAAGCCACAATTCAAAGAACATATTGTCGGAAACTTTGAAAGCAAACAGTGGGTCTAGACAACCTTGGTAGATAGCACAGTGGAGTTCCAACATATATGTCATAGTAAGATTACAAGTGTGGAGCTGTGGCTTTGCATTTCATGAGATCCTAATACCTCTAAACCACCAGAGTGAGTGAGTTTAACCAGGGGTTTCTCCATAGAGAGGGAAGGGCAGCTCTCTGCCCTTGCGTAGTGCAGCTAATTGAGAAAGGAGGAAATTTAAGATAATGAAGTTGTCACCACCACAAAGTTTATACAGAGTACTGGCATGCCAACAAGGTTTAAACCTGAATGGCTTGGCTAATGTTTGTACTCATGAATCCCCACGTGACTAAGTGTCACTTTGGAGCAGAGAGAATGGTCATTCGGTTTTCCAACCAAGGAGAGAGATTCTTTCTGAAAATCCACAGGAGGTGTAAACTAGGGGGCAAGTCAACCCAATGTCATTCCTATATAACACGCAGTGGTTGGTTGTACAGATGGATACATACAATGTGTTGGGGATGAAAATATAACATGTAGGGACGGGGGCGGTGTGGTGGGCGAGGGTTGGAGAAAGGGAATGCGGTCGGATGGGAGTTAGCACAGGCGATGGTAGAAATCCAGTGAGAATATCAGAGTCTTCAACAATATTAATAGAAGGCGACCAAGGAGAGTGAAAGCACTGATGAAGCCCTACTGCAGTTGGACTGGGAGAAAGACGGCGAAGGTGCCACCTAATGAATACCTTCCCAAGACGTGTGCCGTATGAGATATTTGGATCAACTTCCGTGCGTGTTCAGCTTGGATTACTATGCAGAGAGGCACTGTTTACCTTCTGGAGTTTGAACTCTCAGCTCGTGCTTTCAAAGTTTACTGATAAGAGGACAAGGAAGAGTTTGGTCCACAAGGTTTGAAGTCAATTGTACTAACCCGCTTGTAAATCTGAATTATGCATCGTCATTCAATAAGGTTTCCCTGTTCTCTAGAACACATTGATCTCAATGAAGTCCAAAATCACTGCTAACTTATCAAAACAATAGACAAAGAATTTGAATTTCCTCTTCTTCAAACACTGGTTTGCCGTGCTTCAGCGATGATGGTCACGGATACCATTGGCACTAAACCAAATATAAAGATAACACTGGATAAATGTTGAAAGCACATTTAAAGGCTTTTAGGATATGGGAGCATGATCATTTCAGGCTGCTCGGAGCAGGACAGAGTTAAGCATGTAATGATATTTTGTCAGACTTGGGAACAGGGGAGGTTGCAGCTGTTACAGTGCCACAAACTCAAAATGACAGATGGACCTCATCCAGCAAGTTTCCATTATTTCCAATCAGTCAACCATGAACACGATGGTGACATTAGCAGCTTGAATAAATACGGCCGATGTCTCAACAATGGAACAAGAGAGTGTTCAATGCCTGTCCGTTCCTCTTGCTCTCACACACACACACATGTACAGAAGTTCCGATAGGAATTATATTAAAAGCAGTTTGTAAATACACTGATCAGGGAGAGGGCGAATTTCCTCAGATCCTCGTGTGAAATGACTGTTGTGAGGCAGATGTGTAAGAGGGAGGTGCTGGCCGTGGCTTTATGTCTCTTGTCTTCATGTAGGAGAGCAGCTGGTCCGGGATTTCTGCTAAAACATCCTTGGCAAGTCGGGCCATACTCAAAACCTGATTTCCAGATCGATCGACATAATCGCGGAATGGGACAAACTGAAAGAGAGATCACGGCAAGCGGGGTAAGAATGGTGCCATTAATGTTATCAAACAACATGACAAGAGCATCCTTATAGGAGATTTGAATATAGAGGCTGACATTGCTTTATTTCATTTCATGTCCTTTCTGATTCCCTTTGCCTGGTGGTAAGTGCAGACTTGGTGTTGTCATCATCCAGGGGTGTCCTGAGGCCCTTCCCCCACACCTCCCTGGGTTTGCTCAGGATGTCGCAGCAGAGAGTTCTAGAAGAATCTTAGTACAGTGTCTTACCCCTACAGGTGGGATTAGGGTGACTGCTGGTTGGAGTTACCAATTTTAGTTGCATGTCTTCTTGGAGGTTTCATCATGTGACCACCGGCCTTCAACTGCCCCACCCCCACACTCAACACCTGATTGGATAAGTTATGGCTGTCGGTCAAATCAACCAATTTCCCCCTTCCTTCACTTTTCTACCTGTTTAAAGAAAATTAAATACTCCTGCACCTTTGTCCCCTGGACAGTTAACAGAATTGTCCTGAAGATTAATCCTCGATTCTTGGAGAGGCCAGGACAATTCTAGTGCAGGTTAAAGACAATAAAAGCAATTTTCAAATTTCTTCTGCTGAAGATCTCAATCTCCAGCGGGCAGTAATGCAGTATGCAAGTGACCCAGTGGGAACCAATAGAAGATAATCTGGTTTATTATCGATGAATTATAGAATGACACAGAGCTGATGAAGGCCACTCAGCTCATACTGTTTCTTTGCTAGAATTAATCCCACTTCGCTGATCTTGCCCTACAGCCATGTATTTTTCCCCTTCAATTATACATTCAATTTTCTTTTGAAAGTTACTGTTGAATATGCTTATTTTCAAGCAAATCACAACTCATTGTGAAAACAATGCTTTCTCATGTTGTTCTCTGGTTCTTTTGCTAGTCATCTTATATCAGTGTCCTCTGGTTGCTATCTTTTCACCTTTGGAAACCATTTTATTACGCACTCTGTCATGATTTTGGGTGCTTCTCTCATATGTGGAACTGAGTCCACAAAAGATCAGCCATGATCTCATTGAATGGCGGAGCAGGCTCGAGGGGCCAGATGGCCTACTCCTGCTCCTAGTTCTTATGTTCTTATATGTCGTCTTCAACTTCTCTAAGAACAACCCCAACTTTTCCAGTCTTTCAAGGTAACTGAAGTCCTTCATCCCTGGTATTATTCTAATACATCCCTTCCTGAAACGCAGTGCCCAGAACTGAACATAATACTCCAGATGAAGCCTAACTAGTGTTTCATAAAGGTTTTGTGTAACCTCCTGGTCTTTGTACTTTGTGTCTTTATTAATAAAGCCAACTATTCCAAATGCTTTTTTGAATAGCCTTCTGAACCTATCCTGCTAACTTCAAAGGCCTGTATACATACAAAGAGGTCTCTGTTCCTACAACCCTTTAAATTGTACCACTCAATGCATTTCTCTTCTCTTCAATCTTCCTACCAAAATACATCACCGCACTTCTCTCTGGTAAATGTTATTTGCCGATTGTCTGCCCAATTCACCAGTCCATGTCCTCCTGAAATCTATTATTATCTTTCTCTGGTTTATTAAGTACTGTATTGGTGCTGCTTCCTGTTCAGAAGTGGAAAAAAATTTTGCTTCCAATTTCCACTCCTCTTCCATCTTCACATGATCCATCTCTAGCATTTCCCTTTGCTTCCTTGACTTCTCTGTCTCCATTTCTGGTGATAAACTGTCTACCAATATTCATCGTTAATCAACTGACTCCCACAGTTACATTGACCACAGCACCTCACACTCTGCTTCCTGTAAGGACTCCATTCCATTCTCTCAGTTCCTCTGCCTCCATCGCATCTGTTCCAATGATGCGACCCTTCAAAACAATGCTTCCGATG
This sequence comes from Scyliorhinus torazame, assembly GCF_047496885.1. Taxonomy (NCBI): domain Eukaryota; kingdom Metazoa; phylum Chordata; class Chondrichthyes; order Carcharhiniformes; family Scyliorhinidae; genus Scyliorhinus; species Scyliorhinus torazame. The sequence continues at coordinate 199,853,570 of NC_092719.1, read as the reverse complement.
TGTCTTCTTTTAAACTGAGCCAAGGTTTCTCCCCCACTGTGGTCAACAAGGCACTCAACTCTGTCCGACCCATCCCCTCACCTCTGCCCTCACCCCTTCCCCTCCCTCCCAGAACCATGATGGGGCCCCCTTGTCCTCGCTTTTCAACCCAGCAGCCGCCACATTTAAATGATGATCCTCCACCATTTCTGCTAACCCCAGCATGGTGTCGTCACCAAACATATCTTCCCTTCACACCCATGGTAGCATTCCATAGGGACCATTCCCTCTGTGATACACTGGTCCATTCCTCCATTACCCCCAACTCCCCATCCCCTTCCCATGACAACTTCACATGCAATAACAGGATGTGTAACACCTGCCCCTTTATCTCCTCCCTCCTCACTGTTCAAGGTGCCAAACATTGCTTTCAGGTGAAGCAGCGATTCTCTTGCACCGCCATCAATTTAATCTACTGTATTCGCTGCTCCCAATGCAATCTTCTCCACATTGGGGAGACTAAACACAGACTGGGTGACCTTCTTGCGGAATACCTTTGGTCAGTCCTGTCGCTTGCCATTTCAACTCAGCATCCTGCTCTCATGCCCGCATGTCCATCCTTGGCCTGCTACAATGTTCCAGTGAAGCCCAACGCAAACTGGAGGAACAGCACCTCACCTTCCGATTAGGCACTTTACAGCCTTCCAGACTCAGCATTGTGTTCAACAACTTAAGACCATGAACGTCCTCCTCTTTATTTAAAATGTTATTTTTACCCCCAATCCCCTTTCCCTCACAGGGCCAACTGTAACTTATTCTTAGGTTTTGCTTTCACAGAGCGCTGACCATTATTCTGCTATTAACACATTCTGCTGTCTTACCGTTATGCCACTATTAGCACCTTCTTTAGTCTTTAACACTGCCATTAACACTTCCTTTGTCTTATGCTCATGACATTTCCATCCAATCTCCCAAGCTCCCACCTATTGATGGAGTTCAATTTTGTGCCGCCTGCTCTACCCCCTCTTAAACAGTAGAAAATCCGTCACTTTCTCTCATACAGACTCAAAGCGTTAACTCTGTTTTTCTCTCTCCAGAGATGCTGCTGGACCTGCGAGGTTTTTTCAGGATTTCCTCTTTTTACTTCAGATTTCCAGCATCTGCAGTATTTTGCTTTTATTTTAGTTGATTATTATCTTCCTCATTGTTTACTACTTTTCTGAGTTTTGCGTCATCTGCAAACTTTGAAATGATGTCTTGTGTAGCCAAGCCCAGGTCATTCACATATAGCAAAAATAACACAGCCCCTGATACTAATCCGTGGAGAACATCACTGTGTACTACTCTGGGTATAAAATACAACTTTTCTTTATTTGTTTCTGTCTTCTGTTCTCTTAACCACGCAGCCAATGTCCCATTAATTCCACAAGCTTTAACTTTTCTAATAAATTAATTATACGTGACTTAGTCAAAAATCTTTTGGAAGTCCATCAGCGGGATTCTCTGCCGGCGGGGTTCTCCGTTGCTCCGGAAACGCACTCACGTCCGTGGGTTTCCCAGCGCCATGAGGTGGCCACATTGGGAAATCCCATTGGCAGGTGAGGGGAACAGAGAATCCCATTGCCAGCGAGGGCGTGTCGCCCAGGAAAATGCGGCTGGTAGACCGGAGAATCACGCCCCTTATACACAATTAAAAAAAATAATTTAGAGTCCCCAATTCATTTTTTTTCCAATTAAGGGGCAATTTAGTGTGGCCAATCCACCTACCCTGCACATCTTTGGGTTTGTGGGGGTGAAACCAATGCAGACACGGTGGGCTAGACAGCTGGTTTATAATGCAGAACAAGGCCAGCAGCGCGGGTTCAATTCCCGTACCGGCTCATTAACCAAATAGGCGCCGGAATGTGGCGACTAGGGGCTTTTCACAGTATCTTCATTGCAGTGTTAATGTAAGTCTACTTGTGACAATAAAAGATTATTATCATCTGCAAACTCCACAGTGACCCGGGGCCAGGATCAAACACAGGTCCTCAGCGCTGTGAGGCAGCAGTGCTAACCACATTGCCACCGTGACGCCCCATATGCACAAAATTTACTCCACTACCTTCATCAGTCCTCTTTGTTACTTCCTCAAAGAATTCAATCAAGTTAGTCAAAAATGATTTGCCTTTAATAAACCCTTTCATTTATTTGTCGACACATTTCCCAACATCAATTCATTTTGTCTCGTATTGTTGCCTCCGAAATTTTCCTCATCACTGACCTGGACAATGTCACGTTCTGCAATACGCCCACGAGAGGAGATCCGAACTTCATCTCCATCCAGTTCCTCCATAGCTGCAAAAAGCAGGGAAAATAAAGGATTTTGGTCAAAGGTCATAGAAAGGAATGCATAATACCAAGTATAGTGATTTTACTGCAAAATTTATGAACAAGAATATCCAATATCATATTTGTTTGTATTTTACAAACCTGCCGCATACCAGGGTCACAGTGTCATATGCCACAGGCAATGCAGCAGCAAAGACAATGCTGATAGCAGATCTCCAGATACAGTAAATTATATCAGCAGTCAGCGGAATGCAGTTAGCAATTTAATGTTTGTATTCAATGCAAAACTTTTTTTTTAGAAAATATTTTATTGAGGCATTTATAATTTTAACAATTTTCAACATCAACTTTCAACCAAAACAAAAGCCAACAATATAACCAACAACGCCCCCCCCCCCCCCCCCCGAGCATAAACCCCAGCTAACATGGCTTACACAAACAGTGCCACTTTCCCCAGCCACTCCTCCGTCGGTTCTCCTGACCGTACTCGTATCTCCCAAGCCTCCCTTTCCCCCCCCCCCCCCCCCCATGCTGACAGCTTAATTTTTCTCAAAGAAGTCGGTGAACGGCTGCCATCACCGAGCAAACCCCTCAAGGTTAATTTAATTTTTTCAAGCCTGAGAAACCCCGCCATGTCGCTAACCCATACCCCTTACTTCAGGGTTCCGAGTCCCTCCATCCTAGTAGGATTCGTCTCCGGGCCACCAGGGAGGCAAAGGCCAGGACGTCGACCTCTCTCATCCCCTGGGCCCCTGGGTCTTCGACATGCCAAAGGTCGCCACCTCTGGACTCGGCATCACCCTCACTTTTAATACCTCTGACATGACGTCAGCAAATCCCAGCCAGGAACCCCTCAGCATCGGACATGTCCAAAACATATGAACATGGTTAGCAGGAACCCCACACAGTGCCCATACCTATCCTCCGCTTCCTCAAAGAACCTGCTCATCCGGGCCACAGTCATATGTGCTCTGTGCACCACCTTAAACTGCATCAGGCTGAGCCTGGCGCACGAAGAGGATGCATTAACGTGCCTCAGGTCCTCTTACCATAGCCCTGTCTGCAACTCCCCACCCAGCTCTTCCTCCCACTTTCTCTTTACTTCTCCTATCGGGGCTCCCTCACACTCCAACAGCTCCTTATATATCTCCAAGACCTTCCCTTTCCTACTCCTACTCTCATCACCACCTTATCCTGTAGCCCCTGGGGCGGCAGGTGCGGGAAGGTCGAAACCTGCCTCCGCACAAAATCCCTTACCTGAAGATACCGGAACCCATTTCCCCCTGGCAACTCAAACTCCTCCTCCAGCTCCACCAGGCTCGGGAAACCCTCATTAAGGGATCCCCGAATCTCTGGATCCCACCCGCTGCCACCTCTGAACCCCCCATCCAGCTTCCGCGGGGCAAGCCGATGGTTATCACATATTGGTGCCCACACCGACGCTCCCTCCAACCCCATGCACTGCCTCCTCTGTCCCCACACCCCCAAGGCTGCTACTACCGGGCTTGTGGAGTATCGAGCCGGCGAGAACGGCAGAGGTGCTGTTAACAATGCCCCCAAACTCATGTCCTTACACAATGCCGCATCCATCCGCTCCCACACCAATCCCTCCCCCATTACCCGCTTCCTGACCATATTCGCCGCCCAGTAATAGTTAATAAAATTCGTAAGAGCCAGAAGCGACCTCCCCCCGCCCAGCCACACCTTTTTCACCCGCGGGGTTCTACCCACCCAAACAAATCCCAAGATCAATGCATTTACTTTTTTATTGAACGCCTTGGGGATAAAAATTGAGAGACTCTGAGAAACAAACAAAAACCTCGGGAGGATGTTCATTTTAACTGTCTGTACCCGCTCTGCCAATGACAACGGGAGCGCATCTCACCTCCGAAAATCCCCCCTGATCTATTCTACCAACCGACCCAAGTTCAGTTTATGCAGCTGGTCCCACTCCCACGCCACCTGGAGACCCAAATACCGAAAGCTCCCTCCCACCACCTTAAATGACATCTCACCCAATCTCTTTTCCTGCCCCCTCGCCTGGATCGCAAAGACCTCACTCTTACCCATATTCAATTTGTATCCCGAAAACCGGCCGATTTCCTCAAATATCCCCATATCCCTCCAATCCGCCCCCCCCCCCCCCCCCCCCAGCGAGTCCGACATGTACAGAAGTAGATCATCCGGGGAGAGCGAGACCCTGTGCTCCACACCCCCAGCCAAACCTTCAACGCTCTCATTGCCAATGCCAATGGCTCTATAGCCAAGGCAAACAACAGTGGGAAAAGTGGACACCCCTGCCTCGTTCCCCGGTGCAGCCTGAAATAGTCTGATCTCATCCGATTCGTCCGCACACTCGCCATCAGTGCCTGGTATAGCAATCGGACCCAGTCCACAAATCCCTGCCCAAACTCAAACTGTCCCAGGACCTCCCACAAGTATTCCCACTCCACCCAATCAAAGGCCTTCTCTGCGTCCATGGCCACCACCACCACCTCAACCTCGCACCAATCTGGAAGCATCATAATTACATTAAACAACCTCCTAATGTTGGTCGCCGAATGCTGCCCCTTAACGAAGCCAGTCTGGTCCTCCCCTATTACCCCTGGGACACAGTCTTCAATGCTCGTGACCAGGATCTTCGCCAATAGTTCGGCATCTACATTTAACAGTATGACCCACAGTTTACCGGGTCCTTAACCCGCTTTAAAATGAGGAAGATAACGCCTGCGACCACGTCAGGGGGGAGCACTCCCAAGTCCCTTGCTTCATTGAAGGCCCTTACCAACAGTGGTCCCCAAACCCCTTAGACCGTCTTGTAAAATTCCACAGCGTACCTGTCTGGTCCCGGGGCCTTGCCCGATGGCATCGCCTCCAGCCCCTCTACTACTTCTACAAGCCCAATTGAGGCCACCAGGCCCTCCACCAGCCCCTCATCAACCTTCAGGGACTCCAACCCTCCCAAAAACCGCTTCATGTCCTCTTCCCCAGCTGGAGACTGGGACTCGTACAATTTACTATAAAACTCCCTAAACACCCCATTCACCCCCGCCGGGTCCTTGACCGTATTCCCACCTGTGTCCTTCACTCAGTGCAAACATAAACCCCATTCTTGTAGCCAATGGTAACAGCCAAGAGTCTGGATGAGTACAAACTTGTAGCCATCCAGTACTTTTTTATCCATTTGCTTTCCTCATCTCCCTCAATGATTTAACTCTCTTCAAAAAGGGTGCCAGTGTGGACAAAATGAAGCCACGGAAATTATACTGAAACGACTACACGATGGCATCAATAAGTTCCATCCCACCATCAGACTCACCGTGGATTGCTCTCCAAAATCGGTTGCATTCTTGGACACACTCATCTCCATCAAGGACGGTCACCTCAGCACTTCGCTTTACCGCAAACCCACGGATAACCTCACGATGCTCCACTTCTCCAGCTTCCACCCTAAACACATTAAAGAAGCCATCCCCATGGACAAGCCCTCCGTATACACAGGATCTGCTCAGACGAGGAGGAGCGTAACAGACATCTACAGACGCTGAAAGATGCCCTCGTACGGACGGGATATGGCACTCGACTTATTGATCGACAGTTCCAACGTGCCACAGCAAAAAACCGCACCGACGTCCTCAGAAGACAAATACGGGACACAACCGACAGAGTACCCTTCGTCGTCCAGTATTTCCCCGGAGCGGAGAAACTACGACATCTTCTACGCAGCCTTCAACACGTCATCGATGAAAATGAACATCTTGCCAAGGTCATCCCCGCACCCCCACTACTTGCCATCAAACAACCGCGCAACCTCAAACAAACCATTGTTTGCAGCAAACTACCCAGCCTTCAGAACAGCGACCACGACACCACACAACCCTGCCATGGCAATCTCTGCAAGACGTGCCAGATCATCGACATGGGTACCACCATTACACGTGGGAACACCACCCACCAGGTACGCGTACATACTCGTGCGGCTTGGCCAATGTTGTCCACCTCATACGCTGCAGGAAAGGATGTCCCGAAGCGTGATACATTGGCGAGACTATGCAGACACTGCGATAACGGATGAACGGACATCGCGCGCCAATCGCCAGGCAGGAAAGTTCCCTTCCAGTCAGGGAACACTTCAGCAGTCAAGGGCGTTCCGCCTCTGATCTCCGGGTAAGCATTCTCCAAGGCGGCCTTCAGGATGCACGACAACACAGAATCACTGAACAGAAACTTACAGCCAAGTTCCGCACACATGAGTACGGCCTCAACTGGGACCTTGGATTCATGCCGCATTACATTCACCCCCCACCATCTGGCCTGGGCTTGTGAAATCCTACCAACTGTCCTGGTTTGAGACAATTCACACCTCTTTAACCTGGGATTACCCCTCTCTCTGGATTTGTAAAGACTTAATTATCTGCAGATGCCCACATTCAAAGCATTGTCTTACATCTTTGACTTTGCCTATATATATGTTTCTGGAACCTACCTCTTCATTCACCTGAGGAAGGAGCAGTGCTCCGAAAGCTAGTGATTTGAAACAAACTTGTTGGACTTTAACCTGGTGTTGTAAAACTTCTTTCTGTGCTCACCCCAGTCCAATGCCAGCACCTCCACATCATGGAAATTATTTGGTCAGTGATAGTGCGTAAAATTGCCTTCTGTTTCAGAATTTGCAGCTAAAATGCTATGAACTAATGTTATTTTGTATTTCACACAAACTGAGGACATTACGCATAATATATAATGAAAAACCTTACATCAGTGCACATACTGTTATAAATTCCAATGTCTGGGCATCCAGAGGGTGGTCGGGCAATGTAAGGGGAGGGAGGGAGCATCGGGTTTCGCTGTGTGCAGATGACTTGCTGCTGTACATTTCATAGAATCATAGAATTTACAGTGCAGAAGGAGGTCATTCGGCCCATCGAGTCCGCACCGGCTCTTTGAAAGAGCATCCTACCCAAGCCCATGCCTCCGTCCCATCCCTAAAACCCAGTAATCCCACCTAACCCCTTTTTTGGACACTAAGGGCAATTTATCGTGGCCAATCCACTTAACCTGCACATCTTTGGACTGTGGGAGGAAACCGGAGCACCCGGAGGAAACCCAAGCAGACACGGAGAGAACGTGCAGACTCCACACGGGCAGTGACCCAAGCCTGGAATCGAACCAGGGACCGTGGAGCTGTGAAGCAACTGTGGTAACCACTGTGCTACCGTGCTGCCCTCCACTGTGCTACCGTGCTGCCTTATTTTAAATCTACTGGAGTGTATGAATACGATTAAGGGCCTGTTGGGGAAGTTTGGTGCTTTTCGGAATACAAATTTAATGTGGCAAAAAGCAAATTGTTTCCCATGAGCGCTCAGGTGAGGAGTGAAAATTTGTGTGTCCTACCATTTAGGCTGGCCAGGAGCAGGTTTAGATACTTGGGCATTCAGGTGACCCACGACTGGGCCACGATGCACAAGTGGAACCTGGCCAGCTTGGTGGAGGGAGTGAAAGGAGATCTTAAGAGGTGGCATACCCTCCCGCTGTCACTGGTGGGGAGGGTGCAGCCAGTCTTCCGAAGTTTTGTTTGTTTTGCAGTTCCTCCCGATATTCCTGCCAAAGGCGCTCTTCCGAAAAGTGGACAGGCTAATTTCAGCATTTGTGTAGTCTGGCAAGACGTTGCGGATCCAGAGGGTCTTTTTTACAGTTTCACAGAGCGGATGGGGGATGGTGCTCCCAAATCTGCTATACTACTACTAGCCGGCAAATGTGGAGAATGTGCGGCAGTGGTGGCGGGAGGAAGGGGCAAAGTGAGGTATCTGTTCATGGAAGGGAGGTTCCCAAGTTTGGGAGAGTTACAGGATACCAGTTGCCGAGGAGGAATGAGTTCACGTATATACAGGTGCGGGACTTTGTGCATAAGGAGCTACCCTTGTTCCCTCAACTGCCGTATCATACCTTGCTAGATTGGTTGTGAACACAGGAAGAGCTGGGAGAAGGGAAGATTGCGGATGTGGTTTGTGGACACAAAAAAGGCACCAATTGAAGAGATAAAGTGGAAGTGGGAGGAAGAGCTGGGAATCGAATTGGGATGGGGGGTTTTGGAGTGAAATTATGCACCTGGTGAATGCAACGTCATCTTGTGCTAGGATGAGCCTGGTCCAGTTTAAAGTAGTGCATAGGGCTCATATGACATGGGTTCGTATGAGCGGGTTCTTCCCAGAGGTAGAGGATAAGTGCGAAAGATGTGGAGGGGGACCAGCAAATCATGTCCATATGTTTTGGTCATGTCCAAGATTAGTGGGTTTTTGGTGCCCGAATTTTGAAGCACTGTTGGAGATTGTGGGGGTCACTGTCCCCGCTGGTGGCGATCTTCAGAGTTTCGGAGCTGCTGGAGGTACTGGATGGAGGCCAATGTTGTGGCCTTCACCATTCTGATTGCCCAACGACAAATCCTACTGGGAGCCACCCAGAATGTTGGCGTAGTTGGGGAATGTGGCAGAGTTCCTTAAGTTGGAAAAATTTAAGTTCACTCTCAGAGGGTCAGAGAGGGGGTTCTTTGTAAGGTGGAGAATGTTCTTGTCCCTATTCGAGGACTTGTCTGTCGCCAGCGGGTGGGGGGTTGGAGGGAGGGAGGGAAGAGGGAAATTCCGAGGTCTCCAGTTAGAATATAAACTTGTCATGCTGTAATTACACCCTCCTAAAGTTGGTGGCGCTGTGGAATCTGCACCGGCTATCTCCACCATTGCTGCAGAGAAACTCCTTGGGGTAGACATTCATCCTGACTTCCAAGCATATAATTAGTGTTGAAGATTGACCAATCATGAGGGAAACCACCCAATTTTCATTTTCATTAATCTCATTACATCCCAGAGCACCTCACAGCTAATTAAGTACTTCTGAAGTGCAGTTACTGATACATGAAAATATGGCATTTCAGTTGTGTGCAGTGAGGCTGCACAACCAGCAATGAGTTAAATGACCAGATATGTTTAGTGATGTTGGCTAAGAGATGAATGCCAGACAAGTCACCGAGAGAACTTTCCTTGCTCTTCTTCAAACAGGGATCTTTTCTATCCAGCTGTGAGGGAGGCGGGGCTTCAGTTAAAAGCCATACCCCAAAGAAGGCACCTCTGCCGGTGCAGCAGTGCTTGGGTCATTTGCTTAGAAGTCTGGTCTGGGGCTTCAAACCACGACTTCTGGTCGAGAGAGGAGAGTTCTGCCACACAGTCAAAGGTATTAAATTGAAGGTGTATCAAATTTGTGGAGACAACGTATGACTTTAAATGGGGACCGCATTATATCAACACAACATGGGGCAATAATCCACCACCTTTTAACCCCACTTCACGTGAATACTACACTTGGTTCTAACTCTGATAACTTTGCCCATCGCCAGCAGGTACTTCTAGGCCGAAATAAAATAAATTATTAACGTCAAACATTTTAAACACTTTTTTTTCCTATTGAATTCTAATAAGAAAAAAATAGCAGTAGAGTGTGTAACGTTTCTATTTAAAAAATGTGATTGCAATTAAAAAGACAATTTTTTATTTTTATGCTATTAAAACATGAATATATAACAAACACCTGCACATAAGGGAATTAAGATGGCCTCAGGTGAGTCAACCACTGATGTTTTTATTTTTACTTTCATCATCTTTCATCCTTGAATGACTGAATATTTTAATGAGGTGTACTGCAATGTTACATCGAATGTAAAAAATAAGCAATCTTTAGTCGAAGGATTTATTTATTACTGTATTTAGTAATCAGCACTGCAAGACCAATATTCACATACTTTATTTGGTTCCATTAGGTCACAGAGATATTCAGAAAGGCACATGGGGAAACTTAGGTAAGACTAATGCATTTTGGCTGCATGCCAAGAAGGAAAGTCCCAGGTTCAATCCCTGCTTTCAGCCAGAGCAGCCGTGGGGAATTCTAATTGGATTCAGTATCCCTTAGCCAATGAACAGGAAAAATCAATCCAGTGTGACAAATGCAGGATTTGAGATATATTGGATTATAAACATTTGGCAATTTAAGGGGGAACAGCCTGTGTTTGACTGCAGTCATCACGTTTTGAAAAGAATCTTGTTTTGCAAGACCAGAAAGCTTTTACGAGCCAGACATGAAATTGAACGGAGTAAAAATAACCTGGGCTAATACACTGTTGTTTGACTAGGGGGAGTCCCTGACGAGTTAAAGTGTTTTCAGCCTGGGGAGTTTATTTCTTTTCAGCTTGGGGAGATGATTTCATTGCTAGGTGGAACTAAGGCATTCAGACATTTTGAGAAAGGGCGGCATGGTGGTGCAGTGGTTAGCACTGCTGCCTCATGGCACCGAGGACTCAGGTTCGATCCCGGCCTCGGGTCACTGTCCACGTGGAGTTTGCACATTCGCCCCCACAACCCAAAAATGTGCAGAGTAGGTGGATTGGCCACACTAAATTGCCCCTTAATTGGAAAAAATAATTGGGTAATCTAAATTTATTTTAAAAAAAGGATAAACTATCTGATCATATCAAATGAAATTAATATCTCTTCAACTTACTAAATACACTCAATCAACATTTTTAGGTCTTGTGCCTGCTTTCAAAATACACAATTTTTGTGGGCCTCTAGTGGGACAGCCTTAACTTAGCTGTTGGCATTCTTGCATTTCCTAATCATAATAAAATAACCCTGTTTAAGATATGGAACAAATGGATTATGAGACAGACCAAATCTCTACCTTATAAAACTCATAAATAGTCCGTAATTGATTGAAAATTTAATGAACTCAACCTGACAACACTATGGACTTTAATACAAAATGTTGAGGGCCATAGATCTTTCATTTTTATTCGGCAAATTAAGGAGACTTGTATTTTGCAAAGATTTGTAATTATTTGTATCCTAGATGTTCATAGTTTTACAATCCTTTTATTATTTTGTACTGCATTTTTATTTTAATGATTGCCTATGACTATGTTATGATATTAATCTTTATTAGTGTCACAAGTAGGCTTGCATTAACATTGCAATGAAGTTACTGTGAAAATCCCCTTGTTGCCACAGTCCGGTTCCTGTTCGGGTACACTGAGGGAGAATTCAGAATGTCCAAATTACCTAACAGCATGTCTATCGGGACTTGTGGGAGGAAACCCGAGCACCCGGAGGAAGCCCACGCAGACACGGGGACAACGTGCAGAAACCGCACAGACATTGAGCCAAGCCGGGAATCGAACCCGGGTCCGTGGTGTTGAGAAAAAACAGCGCTAACCACTGTGCTACAGTGCCACCCATGAATCATCAATACTGATTTTATTTGTATCGTCATCACAATGCGACATCTGCTGACATGATGATTTTTCAATGAACCAATTACCTATCCAGGGTATCAGCTGTTAGTTTTATTCATTTACGGGATGTGGGTGTCGCTGGCTAGGCCCGCATTTATTGCTCACCCCTAGTTGTCCTTCAGAAGGTGGTATTGAGCTGCCTTCTTGAACCACTGCAGTCCATTTGGTGTAGGTATACCCACAGTGCTGTTAGCGAGTGAGTTCCAGGATTTTGACCCAGCGACAGTGAAAGAATGGCATTTTCCATGTCAGATGATAACTGACTTGGGGAGGTGGGGGAACCTCCAGGTGCTGTTGTTCCCAATGTTACTGCTGCTATTGTCCTTCTAGATGGTAGTGGTCGTGGGTTTGGAAGGTGCTGCCTAAGGAACATTGATGAGTTATTGCAGTGCATCTTGTAGATGTTACACACGGCTGCCACTGTTCGTCAGTGGTGGGGAATTGAATGTTTGTGGATTGGGGAGCAATCAAGCAGGCTGCTTTGCCCTGGATGGTGTGAAACGTCTCGAGTGCTGTTGGAGCTGCATTCATCTACGCAAGTGGAGAGCATTCCTTCACACTCCTGACTTGTTGAACAAGTTTAGGCCAGTCTCTGATGTTTCCTGCAGTGCATTGTTGGTCGCTATCTAGACTTGCACGTGAGCAAAAAGAGCACATGGCTGAGGTAATGAAGAGGTCCACATTACCCAAGGAATTATATCCTACCATGTATAGAATAGATTTATAGAGTTTTGCAGGATAGAAAGGGACTACTTGGTTTCTGAAAGAATTATCTATTTAGTTCCATTCTCTGCCCTTTATTCATATTTGTACTGCTAAGCGATTAGTGAGCTTTACTTCCACGACAATGTCTGTGGACAGCATTGCATATCCAGTCAACCCTGGATTTAAAAAATCCTCCGAGCGTCCCCTTCATGCTTTTATTGATGGCCTTATATTTATGCCCTCTAGTTACTGATTACCTTCCAGCGGAAATATTACCTATTTACCTTCATAAAATCCTTCATAATGGCTGCCCTCAAGAGAAGAATGCTGGGCCAAAATAAATAAATTGGAGGGCTGTGTTCTGCAAGATAAACGTTAACTGTCACGGCCAAGTTAGAAAGATCAATTACCAGTTAAAGATTCTGACCACACGCCAACATAACTTGGTTGGGCAGTAGAACCTCTCTATTTGTAGGTGATTTGGTAATGGCGTTATTTCACTGCATTAGTAATTTAGAGGTTTGGCCCAACAACCGAGAATCAAGAGTGCAAATCCCACCGTTACAGCTGGTGAATTTAAGTGCAATTAATTAAATATAAAACTAGCATCAGAAATAATGACTACCGGGTCGTGGTTCTCTGTGTTCTTTAGGGAAGGGAATCTGTCTGACCGACAAGTGACTCCAAACCCACAGCAATGTAGCTGATTCTCGAATGCGCTCTGTAATGGGCTAGCAAACCACACGGTTACATTCAAGAAGGTATTTCGGGATGGGCAATAAATGCTGGCTGTACCAGTGATGCCCATGAATGAATGAACAAATACCTTTTTAACAAGAGTGAAAATGTTGGCACTGGATTTGCTACATAGCTATTAAAAAGCAGCGTCAAACAAACAATGCTCAAGGGAGAATAAATTCCACCTAGACTAAGAGAAACAGACAGCAAAGCAAACATCATTAGGAGTTACTCAGTGATCCCAGGGAGACAAACCTGGGTTGAGAGCTTTGTGGGAGCATGACAAATACACACAGCTGGTGCAAATGGAAACTGTCCAGGAAGTTTGCCTCTGGGGTATCTAAGAGCTAGTCAACTTGGTTCCTTCCTAATCCTTCTGTCATATTATGAAACCTCCTTAGGGCCGCAAGTTTGTATAGTCTGTGTGAATCTGCGCACTCGCAACCCGACAGATCTGCTCATCAGAGAATCACCAGCACTGAAGCAGCAGGTCACAAGCATCGCGGCCCTGCAAGTGAGAATAATTCATAGTGGATGGTTTGTCTTCCCAAGGTCTCAGACCCTGTCCTCTTCACATCCTAATAGAATTTTATTTCTTGGCAGAATGCCAAGTGCTCGACATTGGAACCAGAAGAAACCTGGTTTAAGAGGGAACCCCCCCCCCCCTTTTTGAAAATCAAACAACTGTAAAGAAAAGGACTATTTTTTAACAACTTTCTGGTTCTTTTCATATTCTTATTTTGTGAACATCCTTTACTCATCCTCCCTTCCCCTTGTGGGAATATGATTCCATTATAGTAGGTGTCCGATGATACTCCCTGCAAGTTAACACTCATCACAAGCTATTTTTTGACAGTGAGAGTCAACACATTTTGTGACCCAAAGAGGGATCACAGGTGAGCTTAGCCCTGTCTGTTACACAGAAAGATGTACCAATAACATAATCTTGTTTAGCTAAATCAGCACAGATAAAATATGAAATCAGGGACCTCCCAGCATTGCAGCCCTGATGTTGACTGAGGCAAGAGTTTAAAGCACGGAATTATGGTCAAGAAATCTAATAGTATGGGTTTCTACAAACATTGTGAGTTTTAACTTCAGGGCATTCTTTAATTTCCCCCCCTGGTTTCCCACCCAACACCCAGCCTGTTTAGGTATAGCAGAGTATGTTGTGTAGATGGATGGGGGAGTGGAGAGCTGAGGGTGGGATTTTCCAGTACCCGGGACCGGAAATTCCTGCCCGAGGTCAATGCACCTTTCAAAGGTCCATCAAATTATCCGTCCTGCCGGGACGATTCCCACGGCGAGCAAGACTGGAGACTTTAGGTGACTGTGTGGAGCTGGAGTAATCCTAGAATCCCTAAATTGCAGAAGGAGCCCATTCGACCCATCGAGTTTGCACCGAACGTATGAACGAATACCTTACCTATGGCCACTCCCCCGCCCCATCCCCGTAACCCCACCCAATTGTTGGACACTAAGGGGCAATTCAACATGGCCAATCCATCTAACCTACACATCTTTGGTCTGTGGGAGAAATCCGGAGCACCCAGAAGAAACCCACACTGACACAGGGCGAACATACAAACTCCACACAGATAGTCACCAAAGGTCGAAATTGAACCCGGGTCCCTGGCACTGTGAGGCAGCAGTGCTAACCACTGTGCCACCATGCCATGGAGGAGAAAGGGATAGATTGTGCAGAGTAAGTGGGGCATGGAAGAAACACTCTTGCTCCTCCTGGACTACAAGCAGTGCTGTATAGGCACTAACATGATGGTTCGAGCACTTCTGGGTTTCCCGGACCATAGTAGTTACAAAATAGGAATTAAAGTAAAATATTGCGGTTGCTGGAGATCTGAAGAGTGTGGGTTAGGTAGAGCAAAAAGGGCTCATGGATTGATTATAGAGCAGGTTAGAGGCCCCAACCTCTAGCCTATCTCTGATCTTCCCATTTTGCTCCAAACGACCCTCTCCCTTTTTTCAACAGCATAAAACCCGTCACATTTCTGCCTTTCTGCAGTTCCATAGAGGAGCCATGTGGGCTGGAAATGTTAAGTCTTGTTTCTAGATTCATGAAATATAGGAATCTTGTTAAAATGGAAGCACTCAGCACATTTAAAAGTTTTACTGACAGGCCCTCCTCCTCTTGAGGACAGATTAGTAATCTACCTCTTGTCCCACTTCCATTAAAACTAAAAATGTTTGGATTTGATCAGATTTGAAACTAACTGAACCAACAAGAAGGCCGTTTGGTGAATGTCGTAATGCATGCACAAATGCCGTATTAGCTGTGTTGCCAAACTTCACTGAGGCAATCAGAGAAAGCTTGCCCATCTGACAATTCACTCCCAGCTCACATTCCTAATCAGAGCCAAACTGGGACACTTAGAGTCTGTTCCATGTGCCTTAGTTATTGTTAGCAAGGAGTGCGGGAAAATGTCACTGTCCCTCCAGGATGAACCCACTTCTTTAGCAGAACTTCTTCCAATGCATTCACTTGAGGGAGCTTCATACATAAGTCAGGTGGCCCTTGGTGCTACAAGCTGGTCCTCTGGCACAGCAGATACCCTCAAATAAGCTTCATCTCGGGTCTTCACTGCTCCAAGGGAACCATCCCACTCAACCCCATCTCACTCAGGGAGCTCATTGTAGGAGTGCCAGGTCAGGAAGGAGATTAAGCAAATTAACTGGCACAAGTGCAGTCCCACTGTCAAGTTACTTCAGAAAGGGAGAGTGGATTTTATTGAGAGTTCCTGGTTGCTTTTAAAAGTAAAGAAAGCTTGACTTGTGATCAATGCAGGTTCATTTCTGTGTCTGCTTTCAATTTTTGCTAATTGGCTGACAGCAAAGAATTTTGGAAGATGCAAAGAAAACAAGCCGCTTTGTGAGCGCAGTTGGAAAGAGAGAATAGAAAGACGAGAAGTGAACTTATTTGGTGAGTCGGTTTCTATTTCCTGAAAATTCTCAGCTATGAATTGTGCTCCTTCGCATGATGACTGTCCATCATGGCAAAAATCCTGGAAATGGATGAAATTTCTAAGCCCCACCCACAAATCTGGGCATTTGCCACCTTTTGGTCGGAGGGGGGGGGGGAAGAGAGGGCTGGTGTCAGGCAGGAATTCGTGCATGCAAGATTTAGAGAGGCAGCTGGCGATTTAAATCACCAGCTATCTGCTCCTGGTGACTTTTAATTTCTCAACACTAGCTGTGTGAACCCTGGAGTGCGCAGAGCAGACAGGGTAAGAGGAGGTCTGAACTGTGGTGGATTCTTTGGATAGCTACGGTTACCCCTTTGGACAGAGTTCCAGGACACCTATGGGAGAGGTAAGGCACCCTATATGAGAGGTAAGACTCTCTTTGGGAGAAGTAAGTGTAATAATTCAAACAGGCACGGAGTGAAAGGCCAAACTGGTTTATTTTAAACTGAAAATGAAGTTGCTACTGAGGCACACAAAACAAGCATCTCAGCACAGCACCATGAGGAACATTTAAAGGTCCTGCTAACGAGTCCCAGCTGGACAGGCTTCCACCTCGTCAGCACGGCAACTCATATTCTACGAAGCCCATAGAGAGATCAATCAGCGATCACCCATGGTCCTCGTGAGGATTATCAGAGTAAGACCCTTTGGGATTGTTAGAATTAAAGAAGCTTATATATTTTTTCACGCAGAAGCTAATTGGAACTGTCAAGCTGTGTAGGATCGTCAAAACTGTCCAGGAAATGACAAAGCACACCAGGTGAGTTGATATGGAGGGGGTAAGAGCAAAGGGTGATGGGAGTGGAGTTTGAGGTAGTATAAGTTGGCATTAAATTGGCATAGGGACTATGTGGGGCCATGTGTGGTGGAGTACGGGGTGGTATAGTTTGGCATGGATGGGCTGGGGGGGGGGGGGGGGTGAGCTATTCTTTAGTTTTATTAGTTTTTATTTATTTAACAATGCCATAGCACGAGGCAGCCCATCTCAGGAACTGGCAGCCATCATCCTCACTCTGGGGTCATCCACCCAGACTCCTATTTCAGAACCCACTACCCTCCCCCACTGCCCAAAGGTCTGACCTGCGAGTGGCCATTTCGAAAGGTCAGACTCTGCCGATCCAACCTGGAATGGAAGTCTGTACCAGTGAGTGCGTTTATTGTCTGGACCTCGTGCTTTCTGGCAATTGTTCACATCTGTATTTATGAGAATCAAAATTTCTTTTGTGTAGATTGATGCATATACAAGCTGCGGTAGTCACCACTAGTGGTATATTATATGTATTACGACACTGCCCACATATTAGAGGTACAATGGTAAATCCCTGCCTGCTGGCTCCGCCCAGCAGGCGGCGTATAAATGTGTGTGCTGTTCTGTGCTGCAGCCATTCTGGTTCCAGCTACAGGAGGCACGTCTTGCTCAATAAAGCCTCGATTGTTCCACCATTCTCGTCTTGTGGTAATTGACGGTGCATCACCAGCCCCGCACAAATGTGCACACAGTGGACAGCAACAACAGACTGAGTGAGGAGCAGCGACAGGTGATCGTGCCAAGGTTGTAGATTAATTGGAGTCGTGTATCAGTTGTCAATCATACCTGTAAAATGGTAGAGTCTGGCTGGAAGGCAGCCAGACTGTCTATTCGTTTGTCAAAACAGTCACACAGAATTGACAAGCGAAAAGAAAAAAACAGCAGCTTGTCCCTCCAACCTCACACGACAGCTCCAGTCAAAGTGGTTCAGCAGCCCCAGGCTGGGAGCAAACAATTCTAATTAAACCACCTAAACACTATTGTTATTTGAGGGAGAGCTTCCAACTGGTTATACCTGCTGCTCAGAGAGAGGAGAAAGATATTGTGCACAGAGGGTTTGCTTCCAGGGTTTCCGTGAACTTCAAAGACAGGCTGGATTCTCTCACTGATTTAAAGTGAGAGTCATGTCCCCAGTTCCAAACTAACTGCAGAAACTTTAGTGAGAAGTTATTTATTAAATAATGCTAAAGGAGTTGCAAAATGTGCAATGAATGGTGGAAGCGAGGCAAATTAATGGAGAAATAGAAGATATCAATAGGCAGTAAAGAGAGTTATAGAAGCAATACTGCAAGGTAGAAATGAGATTAAGGAGATAAAGGATGATGTATGTAGGATTTTCAGGTATATTGTACACCCACAGTGCGGTTTGGGAAGGAGTTCCAGGATTTTGACCCAGCAACATTGAAGGAATGGCAATATATATCCAAGTCAGAGTGTTGAGTGACTTTGAGGGTAACCTCCAGGTGGTGGGGTTCCCAGGTATCTGCAGCTCTTGTCCTTCTAGATGGTAGCGGTCGTGGGTTAAGAAGGTGCTAAGGGACTTTGGTGAGTTACTGCAGTGCATCTTGTAGATGGTACACACCGGTGCCACTGTTTGTCGGTGGTGGAATGTTTGAATATTTGTGGAAGGGGGAGCAGTCGATCGGGTTGCTTTGTCCTGGACGGTGTTGAGCTTCTTGAGTATTGTTGGGCAAGTGGAGAGTATTCCATTGCACTCCTGACTTGTGCCTTGTAGATGGTGGACAGGATTTTGGGGGGGGGGGGGGGGGGGGGGGATCAAAAAGTGAGCCACTACTCGCAGTAGGATTCCTAGCCTTTGACCTATCCTGCGAGCCACAGCATTAATATGGCTAGTCCAGTTCAGTTTCTGATCAATAGTATCAACGTATTTGGTGAAGTAAGGGTTAAAAGCCTGGGTTAGAGTGTGTTTGAAGTGATGTTTTAAAAGAATCTTGGTTTGAAAGACAACAAAGCTTTTAGGAGCCAGAGGTGCAATTAACCATCACAAAACACTTGGGCTAATGCAATTTTGTTTTGATTGAGGGGATTCCCTGGGGAGTTAATTAGATCAGAAACACCAATATTATATTTTAATTTTGTAAAACTGTGAGGAAAGGATGCTTTGCTCCAGGACTGATTGCACAAATAAATAGGGATGTGGTATATTAAAGCAAACTTTATTTCTAACACAGTATTAAAATCGTTAATGCCTCACCAAAAAATAACTTACAATTACCCCTTAAGGGAGTTAATTAGTTTTCAGCTTGGCGAGATGATGTCACTGCTGTGTGGAGCAAAGGCATCAGGCCTTTTGAGAAAGCATTTTTAGTTCAGTTCTGTTCAGGACAAGAGGGAGCTGAAACAGTCTAGTTGAAATAGCTTTTAAAGACATACAGCCAGAGTTTATGCATGGGTGTGACAGGAGTCAGATCTTTTCTGTAAAGTAGTGTCAAGAGATATCTCATTCTCAAAGTATATCTCTGTAAAACAAGTATTCCTCTGTGCCATTGGTATTTAAGGTGGATAATGGGCTGAGATATTTTATTTTCTTGTTGTTTAAGTGGGAATAAAGATAGAAATTAAGGGTGTTGTATTCTCTGTATTGAGTAGTCTTGTTTAAGGGGTAATTGTAAACTATTTTTTGGTGTGGCGTTAAAGATTTTAGTACTGTGTTAGTAATAAAGTTAGCTTTAATATACCATATCCCTATTTCTTTGTGCAATCACTCCTGGAATGAGGTATCCTTTCCTCGCTGTCTCACAAAATTAAATATTGGGGTTTCTGTCCAGTATCCTAGCCACTGTTGGGGTCTGGCCTGAAATCGTAATAAAAGAAACAAAGCATATATACGGCATGAAAGTCAGAGTGAGAAAAAGTCCAGAGAGCAAGTGATAGTTGCAAACTGGCACAGAGTGTTAAAGAAACAGTGACAGGGACAGATTGGAAGAAGAAAGAGTTGTGAAGGTGGGAGCAGAAGATGATCTAGAAGAGAGGAAGACAGAGTGAGAACACTGATGTTTTGGCTATGCTAGGGATGGCTGAAATGATAAGGCAAAAATGTCAACAAACTTGGTTGAAAACATAAAAGTATCTGAATGTCGATGGTTCAACATGGCCATCACAAAGAAAAGATCAAAGATTTCCAACTATCACTGTAAGCCTAAATTTCACTTCTGGCAGAGTTTAGAGCTGAATGACTACAGGTGACCTTGAGGTAAATTGGCATGGAAGTAA